>NW_026776620.1:0-28690 GCF_030936135.1 Gavia stellata | reverse complement strand
TCCTCTCCTGCTCAATCTGGCCAGAGCTCAACACCGAAATTGCGAACGTCCAGCGATTGCTCCTACACTAAAGGTGCCAGCCCTGAAAGCTCCTGCTGGTCCTCATCTCCCACTGGTAACCTCTCAAACGAACCACAAACACTTGGGCTCTGAACTTGTTTCGCCTACTAAAACTTCCAACGTACACAGCCTCTCCTGCTCAATCTGGCCAGAGCTCAACACCGAAATTGCGAACGTCCAGCGATTGCTCCTACACTAAAGGTGCCAGCCCTGAAAGCTCTTGCTGGTCCTCATCTCCCACTGGTAACCTCTCAAACGAACCACAAACACTTGGGCTCTGAACTTGTTTAGCCTACTAAAACTTCCAACGTACACAGCCTCTCCTGCTCAATCTGGCCAGAGCTCAACACCGAAATTGCGAACGTCCAGCGATTGCTCCTACACTAAAGGTGCCAGCCCTGAAAGCTCTTGCTGGTCCTCATCTCCCACTGGTAACCTCTCAAACGAACCACAAACACTTGGGCTCTGAACTTGTTTAGCCTACTAAAACTTCCAACGTACACAGCCTCTCCTGCTCAATCTGGCCAGAGCTCAACACCGAAATTGCGAACGTCCAGCGATTGCTCCTACACTAAAGGTGCCAGCCCTGAAAGCTCTTGCTGGTCCTCATCTCCCACTGGTAACCTCTCAAACGAACCACAAACACTTGGCCTCTGAACTTGTTTAGCCTACTAAAACTTCCAACGTACACAGCCTCTCCTGCTCAATCTGCCCAAAATGTCACCAACGAAATTACGAACATCCACCGATTGCTCCTACACTAAAGGTGCCAGCCCTGAAAGCTCTTGCTGGTCCTCATCTCCCACTGGTAACCTCTAAAACGAACCACAGACACTTGGGCTCTCAAGTTGTTTAGACTACTAAAACTTCCAACGTACACAGACTCCCCTGCTCAATCTGGCCAGAGCTCAACACCGATATTGCGAACATCCAGCAATTGGTCCTACACTAAAGGTGCCAGCCCTGACCTCTCTTGCTCGTCCTCATCTCCCACTGGTAACCTATCAAACGAACCACAAACACCTGGGCTCTGAACTTATTTGGACACTCCAAGGTCCAGACGTATCATCACTTCCTCTCTCTAATTCACGTCAGAGCTCAACACTGAACTTGAGAACGTCCACCGATTCCTCCTACACTAAAGCTGCCAGCCCTGAAACCTCTTGGTGGTCCTCATCTCCCTCTGCTGACCTCTCAAATGAACACAAACACTTGGGCTCTCAACTTGTTTAGACACTCCAAGGTCCAGACATATCTTCGCTTCCTCTCGCTAATTCACATCAGAGCTCAACACTGAAATTGCGAACGTCAAACGATCACTCCTACACTACAGTTACCGGCCCTGAAAGCTCTTGCTGGTCCTCATCTCCCACTGGTAACCTCTAAAAGGAACCTCCAGCATTTGGGCTCTGAACTTGTTTAGACACTCCAAGGTCCAGACGTATGATCGCTTCCTCTCACTAATTCACGTCAGAGATCAACACCGAAATTGCAAACTTGCAACGATTGCTCCCACACTAAAGCTGCCAGTCCTGAAAGCTCTTGCTGGTCCTCATCTACAACTAGTAACCTCTAAAACGAACCACAAACACTTGGGCTCTGAACTTGTTTAGGCTACTAAACCTTCCAACATACACTCCATCTCTTCCTCAGTCTGGCCAGAGCTCAACACCGAAATAGCAAACGTCCAGATATTAAGCTTACACTAAAGGTGCCAGCCCTGAAAGCTGTTGCTGGTCCTCATCTCCCACTGGTAACCTCTAAAACGAACCACAAACACTTGGGCTCTGAACTTGTTTAGACACTCAGAGGTCCAGACGTATCATCACTTCCTCTCTCTAATTCACGTCAGAGCTCAACACCGAAATTGCGAACATCCACCGATTCCTCCTACACTAAAGCTGCCAGCCCTGAAACCTCTTGCTGGTCCTCATCTCCCTCTGCTGACCTCTCAAACGAACCACAAACACTTGGGCTCTGAACTTGTTTAGACACTCTAAGGTCCAGAATATCATCACTTCCCCTCACTAATTCACGTCAGAGCTCAACACCGAAATTGCGAACGTCCAGCGACTATTGCTACACTCAAGGTGCCAGCCGTGAAAGCTGTTGCTGGTCCTCATCTCCCACCGGTAACCTCTAAAAGGAACCTCCAGCATTTGGGCTCTGAACTTGGTTAGACACTCCAAGGTCCAGACGTATGATCGCTTCCTCTCACTAATTCACGTCAGAGATCAACACCGAAATTGCGAACTTGAAACGATTGCTCCCACACTAAAACTGCGAGTCCTGAAAGCTCTTGCTGGTCCTCATCTCCAACTAGTAACCGCTAAAACGAACCTCAAGCACTTGGGCTCTGAAATTGTTTAGCCTACTAGACCTTCCAACATACACTGCATATCTTGCTCAATCTGGCCAGAGCTCAACACCGAAATTGCGAACGTCCAGCGATTGCTCCTACACTAATGGTGCCAGCCCTGAAACCTCTTGCTGGTCCTCATCTCCCACTGGTAACCTCTAAAACGAACCACAAACACGTGGGCTCTGAACTTATTTAGACACTCAACGGTCCAGATGTGTCATTGCTTCCTCTCGCTAATTCACGTCAGAGCTCAACACCGAACTTGCGAACGTCCAGCGATTGCTCCTACACTGAAGATGCCAGCCCTGAAAGCTCTTGCTGGTCCTCATCTCCCACTGGTAACCGCTAGAACGAACCTCAAGCACTGGGGCTCTGAAGTTGTTTCGGCTACTAAAACTTCCAACGTACACAGACTCCCCTGCTCAATCTGGCCAGAGCACAACACCGATATTGCGAACGTCCAGCAATTGGTACTACACTAAAGGTGCCAGCCCTGAAAGCTGTTGTTGGTCCTCATCTCCCACTGCTAACCTCTAAAACGAACCACAAACACTTGGGCTCTGAACTTGTTTAGACACTCAAAGGTCCACACATATGATCACTTCCTCTTGCTAACTCACGTCAGAGCTCAACACCGAAATTGCGAACATCCAGCAATTGCTCCTACACTAAAGGTGCCAGCCCTGAAAGCTCTTGCTGGTCCTCATCTCCCACTACTAACCTCTAAAACAAACCACAAACACTTGGCCTCTGAACTTGTTTAGACACTCGAAGGTCCAAACGTATCAGCGCTTCCACTCGCTAATTCACAGCAGAGCTCAACACCGAAATTGCGAACGTCCAGCGATTGCTCCTACACTCAAGGTGGCAGCCTGAAAGCTCTTGCTGGTCCTCATCTCCCACTGGTAACCTCTAAAACGAACCACAAACACTTGGCCTCTGAACTTGTTTAGACACTCAAAGATCCACACATATGATCACTTCCTCTTGCTAACTCACGTCAGAGCTCAACACCAATATAGCGAACGTCCAGCGACTGCTCCTACACTCACGGTGCCAGGCCTGAAGCCTCTTGCTGGTCCTCATCTCCCACTGGTAACCTCCAAAAGGAACCACAAACAGACTCTCATAGGTCCAGATGTATCATCGCTTCCTATCGCTAATTCACGTCAGAGCTCAACACCAAAATTGTGAACGTCCAGCGATTGCTCCTACACTACAGGTGCCAGCCCTGAAAGCTCTTGCTGGTCCTCATCTCCCACTGGTAACCTCTCAAACGAACCACAAGCACTGGGTCTCTCAACTTGTTGAGGCTACTAAAACTTCCAGCATACACTCCCTCTCCTGCTCATTCTGGCCAGAGCTCAACACCGAAATTGCAAACGTCCAGCGATTGCTCCTACACTAAAGGTGCCAGCCCTGAAAGCTGCTGCTGGTCCTCATCTCCCACTGGTAACCTCTAAAAGGAACCACTACCGCTTGGGCTCTGAACGTGCTTAGACACTCAAATGGCCAGATGTATGATCGCTTCCTCTCGCTAATTCAAGTCAGAGATCAACACTGAAATCGCAAACATCCAGGGATTGCTCCTACAATAAAGGTGCCAGGCCTGAAGGTACTTGCTGGTCCTCATCTCCCACTGGTAACCTTTAAAATGAACCATAAACACTTGGGCACTGAACTTGTTTAGTCTACTAAAACTTCCAACATACACTCCATCTCCTGCTCGATCTGGACAGAGGTCAACACCGAACTTCAAACGTCCACCGATTGCTCCTACACTAAAGATGCCAGCCCTGAAAGCTGTTGCTGGTCCTCATCTCCCACTGGTAACCTCTAAGACGAACAACAAAACCTTGGGCTCTGAACTTGTTTAGACACTCAAAGGTCCAGACGTATCATCGCTTCCTCTCGCTAATTCACGTCAGAGCTCAACACCGAAATTGCCAACATCCAGCGATTGCTCCTACAATAAAGGTGCCAGCCCTGAAAGCTCTTGCTGGTCCTCGTCTCCCACTGGAAACCTTTAAAACGAACCAGAAACACTTGGGCTCTCAACTTTTCTAGACACTCTGAGGTCCAGACGTATCATCGCTTCCTCTCACTAATTCACGTCATAGCTCAACATCGATATTGCGAACGTCCAGCGATTGCTCCTACACTAATGGTGCCAGCCCTGAAAGCTCTTGCTGATCCTCATCTCCCTCTGCTAACCGCTAAAACGAACCTCAAGCACTTAGACTCTGAACTTGTTTTGACACTCTAAGATCCATACGTATCATCGCTTCCTCTCGCTAATTCACGTCAGAGCTCAACACCGATATTGCGAACGTCCACCGATTGCTCCTACACTAAAGGTGCCAGCCCTGAAAGCTCTTACTGGTCCTCATCTCCCACTGGTAACCTCTCAAACGAACCACAAACACTTGGGCTCTGAACTTGTTTAGACACTCAAAGGTCCAGACGTATCATCGCTTCCTGTCGCTAACTCGCGTCAGAGCTCAACACCGAAATTGCAAACGTCCACCCATTGCTCCTACAATAAAGGTGCCAGCCTTGACAGCTGTTGCTGGTCCTCATCTCCCACTGGTAACCTCTAAAACGAACCACAAACACTTGGGCTCTGAACTTTTTCAGGCTACTAAGACTTCCAACATACACTCCCTCTCCTGCTCAGTCTGGCCAGAGCTCAACACCGAAATTGCCAACGTCCAGTGATTACTCTTAAACTAAAGGTGCCAGCCCTGAAAGCTGTGCTGGTCCTCACCTCGCACTGGTAACCTCTAAACCGAACCACAAACACTTGGGCTCTCAACTTGTTTCGACACTCAAAAGGTCCAGACGTATCATTGCTTTCTTCTCACTAATTCACCTCAGAGCTCAACACTGAAATTGCAAACGTCCACCGATTGATTGAGTTGCCACAGGATACCTTGCTCTTAGACACCAACCCAGACGACAAGCACCTCACCTTCTCGGACTTCTTGTCAGCATGCTGCTTCGTCCCCCCAAAGCAACATAACGCACCTGCTAAAAACAATCTTATAAAGCACATGCTGAGGTGCTGCCCAAAACCGCAGTCTGCCTGACGTGATTCTCATCTCCCGCTCTTACCTCAGCTGCTCACCCACCCTGCCTCTGCTCTTTACAGGTTGCTACACTGAGGCTCAGGTACCACCCAGAAGACACACAACAAGGGAAAATTCTAACTTAACCAACAATTCAACACCTGAACATTAACTGCTACTTCAGCCCACTAGTCATGGCTCACCTTGTCTGAGTCAGCTCCAGTGCCTATATACACTTGGTCATTGCTTCCCACCTTCAAAACAAAAAAAAACCTAACCAAAACCTATAAAGTAGTCGTACAGCCACCAGTCGCATCTTCCCTCTGACACCACACAAACCACCCTCCGACTGTGCTCTGCTCACCTCTCTTCCGTTGCCCGTTTGCACATGGCTCATACCTCTGCACCTGGAAAAGCAATACTGAACCAGTCACGTGGATACTGATCAATAGTTTAACAATTCCAGAGGTCTTGTTTCCATTTGGGAATACCATCTGGAGTCCAACTACAGCCTGCCATTAAAAAAAATGGTCATTCCCTGTGTCTGCATGATGCTATGGAAATGACTCTCCTCACCTGCTGCATATACGGCTACTTGCTCTGAAATGGACTGTACACCCTTTGCCTACAAAGTCTAGGCTTATCAAATTATTAACTGGAG
This sequence comes from Gavia stellata, assembly GCF_030936135.1. Taxonomy (NCBI): domain Eukaryota; kingdom Metazoa; phylum Chordata; class Aves; order Gaviiformes; family Gaviidae; genus Gavia; species Gavia stellata. The sequence goes on along the minus strand of NW_026776620.1, from coordinate 22,539 downwards.
AATCTTCCCGCCATTTTCCTGCTGAGTCTATTACTGCTATGCCCCCAGGCAGAGCAGCTCCAACCCAGACAAAAACCATGCACAGACCAACACTGCACACAAACAAGACAAATGACAGGACCCAGAGACAGAAGAACACTCTCTGTAAGAATGACGACTCCCAGACCAGAGATGCCATTGGGCAAGAAGACCTAAGGGGCCGTGGGCAAGAATCTAGGGCAGTTCCAGAGAAGTCGAATGCCATGCCCCATGACAAGAAGATATGGCTGCAACTGGGATGAAGCACGCGCAAGCTGCCTTGCTTAAAGACCCAAGAATGTAGGGATGGAGGGAAGAAGTCCCAGAAAAGTGATCCATTAAAACAGACCACTCAGCATCAGACATGCTGACGTGGCCTGGAACAATGCCGCAAAAGAGGATGACCAGAAACTTCTGAGACGCAAGTCCTATCCACGCTTTAAGCTTGTAATGCAAGAAAAGAAGCACCCAGTTGGCACTATACCGATGCATACAGGCGTTCAAGGCCCTAGGGATGGCACCCGGGGGACATACTGTCTCCATGTCATCTCTGTGATCAAGGAGCACTTCAGGAAGGTCTACGACACAGAAGACAGACCGCACAAGCTACACCACACAGACACAGGCTGGAACTGCCCTGCCCACACTAGTCTTGTGCTGACAAGTAACCCCCTCCCTTTACCTGCCCAAAGGTGACTCTTCCTGGGCAGCCCTCTCCCCTACACTAACTTCAATACCCTCCCTGCAATTCCCAACCTTGTCCCCTCCAACCAGAGCCCCCTCCTCAGTCCCAGTCCTTCCATTTGGCTTTCAGAGGGCCAGGGCTCTGAATCCAGGCTACACCATAAGCTACATCGGCTAACAGGGATATTTCTGCAGTTGCCACATTCCTCTTCATCCTCACAAAAATAGTGCCAGCAGTAAGCATCATATCCATCAATGCCAACCTCTTCCACAACACCCCCCCCGTCCTGAAAAGGAAGGTGGCCTTCTGTTCCCCTGCACCGTGCCAATTCCAAAGTCGGACGCTGTGGCCATCATTGCTTCTGGCATCTAGTCTACCAAGAGACTGAAAACTATTGCTGTGCTTGGGAGAAGTCACCAGCCCCTTGCTCCTCCTTGCTACTGTCCCAGCTCACCGCAAATCCAATGCAAAATGCTGCCTGAATGGCACCTGCAAAACCAAGGAGAAACACCTAACCGAGTTGCCACGTGATTAACTACTCTTAGGTGCAGACCCAGCTGACAACCACCTCACCTTCTCAGACCGCTCATCAGCCTGCAGCTTCACCCCTCCCAGCCTGCTCACAGCACCTGAAGAAACCAAAAGGCACATGCTGAGATACTGCCCAAAACCACAGCCTTCCCATCTTTCATTCCTTTACCTTGGCCGCTCACCCACCCTGCTTCTGCCATTCTGCTTGGGCACCACCCATAAAGCACAAACAAGGGATGCTTCTAACCTCACCAACAATACGACACCTGAAAATTAACTGCTCGTTGACCCACTAGTCATGGCTCACCTTCCCTGAGTCACCTCCAGTGCCAATAGCCCGCTTTGCTCATTGCTTCCACCTTCAAAGTAAAGAAATCCCAAACCTGTAAGCTACTCACTCCTGATGCTTATAATCTGAGGGGGCCCGCTACAAGCTGCAAAGGTTGTAGGGACAAGTTAGTACTCTGTGAGCAATTGGGTAGGCAATGAGCTGGCCCATACCCTGAAAGACATTATGAATTGTCACTGCTCCTTTCTTAAGAAATGCTAAAGCTCTATGTACAGATGCATACAAAATGCTCACACCTTAAGCCCTGCTAGATAATCTCACCATCACTCTTATTACCAGAAATTATATCAGCAACATACAGCACAACTAGTTAAAAAAACAAGGTTGCACCTTCAGTAAAGTCAGGAATTCCAGGAAAATGCAAAGCATCTAGAATAAAAAAGCCCTACATACTATTAGATCATTTTGCCAGCTGCAAACACTCAATACAAAATCACTGACCTGAAAAAACCCCCACTACATATAGGTTTACTTTTTATTACATATGCTGCTGAACCTCAACTGGTCCTGAAGCTCTTACCTCAGACAGACACCTCCGCTTCTCTAAACGTCAAAACACCTTTGCCCAAAGAGCTTAGGCAAAAGCAATCAGCTGCAATTAAGCAGCAATCAGCTGAAGGAACAGCAGAGCACCAACACCAGAGAAACCCAGGAGCAGAAGGAGCTCCCTGAGGAGAGGCTGTGGCTCATATACCCCAGGCCTCGCCCACTGCCCTTCCCACAACCACCTGGGGAAGGGGAGGGGTGAATTGCCAGAAGGCATAAAGGCAGCTGGAGGAGCAGCAGGGAGTTTGCTCCTCTGCTTAGGTTTACAGCATGTAAAGCGCTGAAGAGAGAAAGCAATCCTTACTGGAAATGACAATACCTGCTCTTTTACTACAACTACACCCATTGCATCAGGAATGTGACCGGGTAGGGAGGAAAACTTAATTCTTCGGGGCCGTAGATAGAAAAAGATAGATGTTGCACTAAGCTATGTAAGAAAGTGGTTGATTAAGAGCAATAACTGTATTATTATCAAAAATTATGTGCTTTAGTTTCCTATAAAGAAAATGAAAATGCTATGGAGCAACACTTAATTTCCATCAAGACCATGCGTACCACCTAACTTCTACTGGAACTTCTGGGTAGGACAGAATGACAAAGCAGAATTAGAACCCGTAAGAATCCCTTCTCAAAAACATCTCTGGTTGCAAAGTAAATTATTTAGTGTAAATCGCTGAGTCACCTTGATAGCCTCTCTGACTGACTCCCTTAAGAGAACTAGATGAGTCCCAAAGGGCAGAAAAGACCAAAAACCCATCAAAATACAAGATATGTATCAGACACTATGAAGCAGCCTAACTAGCACCTAAGTAGGTAGAACAACAATAAATTGCAAAACACAATAAAAAACACCATAGGAGATGTGTTGATAAAAACAGATGAAGGCTATTGCCTCCTCTGAAACACTCGGCCGACAACAGACATCTTTGGGGCACCAGATACCAAAGAGAAACACGCGATAAGATGGGAAATAAAAAGACCCCTCTGGGGCACAAAGATGGCTTCGGAAAAGGTTCTGACAGAACAAGAGGCATCGTCACAGCAATTCAAGAAGTCCCGAAGGGGCCAGAGAGACCAAAGTACTCTTGGGGACACAACGAGCTCAAAAGGGAGTTGAACAAAGTACAGATGTCCTCAGGGGACCGAATGGAGGCGCACCAAATGGATGAGAGGACAGAAAGAACACCTGGAGTAACACGTGCGGACTCAGGAAGCATTCTGAGTGGAAAAGAGGGTGCAAAGCACCCTCCCGAGCTAGAACAGGGCACTAGAGCATAGGGGATGTCTCGCGAGAAGTCAGCAAAGGGAGCGGAGGAGTCCCGAGGGGGCCTGAGAGACCAAAGAAGCCTCAGAGGTAACAATGAGGAACTCTGAAGGAGATTTCAACAAAGTATGGATGTTGTCAGGGGGCCAGGGGCTGAACAAAGGCATCCTAAATGGCAAAGAGTAAGATAAGAGCACTCTGAAGAGCGCACAAAAATAAAACTGAAAGGGAGCTGAAATTGCAAACGTCCATCGATTACTCCTACTCTAAAGGTGCCAGCCCTGAAAGCTCTTGCTGGTCCTCATCTCCCACTGGTAACCTCTAAAACGAACCACAAACACTTGGGCTCTCAACTTGTTTACACACTCAGACGTCCAGACGTATCATCGCTTCCTCTCGCTAATTCACTTCAGAGCTCAACACTGAAATTCCAAACATCCAGCAATTCCACCTACACTGAAGATGCCAGCCCTGAAAACTGTTGCTGGTCCCCATCTCCCACTGGTAACCTCTAAAACGAACCACAAACACTTGGACTCTGTACTTGTTTAGATACTCCAAGATCCAGACAAATGATCACTTCCCCTCGCTAATTCACATCAGAGCTCAAAAACAAAATTGCGAACGACCAGCGATTACTCCTACTCTAAAGGTGCCAGCCCTGAAAGCTCTTGCTGGTCCTCGTCTCCCACTGGTAACCTCTAAAAGGAACCACTACCGCTTGGACTCTGAACGTGCTTAGACACTCAAATGTCCATACGTATGATCGCTTCCTCTCGCTAATTCACGTCAGAGCTCAACACCGAAATCGCAAACATCCAGGGATTGCTCCTACACTCAAGGTGCCAGCCCTGAAAGCTCTTGCTGGTCCTCATCTCCCACTGGTAACCTCTAAAACGAACCACAAACACTTGGGCTCTGAACTTGTTTAGACACTCAAAGGTCCAGACGTAGGATCGCTTCCTCTCGCTAATTCACGTCAGTGCTCAACACCGAAATTCCCAACGTCCACCGATTGCTCCTACACTGAAGGAACCAGCCCTCAAAGCTGTTGCTGGTCCTCATCTCCCACTGGTAAACTCTAAAACGAACCACAAACACTTGGGCTCTGAACTTGTTTAGACACTCAAAGGTCCAGACGTATCATCGCTTCCCCTCGCTAATTCACGTCAGAGCCCAACACCGAAATTGCGAACGTCCAGCAACTATTGCTACACTCAAGGTGCCAGCCGTGAAAGCTCTTGCTGGTCCTCATCTCCCACCGGTAACCTCTAAAAGGAACCTCCAGCATTTGGGCTCTGAACTTGTTTAGACACTCCAAGGTCCAGACGTATGATCGCTTCCTCTCACTAATTCACGTCAGAGATCAACACCGAAATTGCGAACTTGCAACGATTGCTCCCACACTAAAACTGCCAGTCCTGAAAGCTCTTGCTGGTCCTCATCTCCAACTAGTAACCGCTAAAATGAACCTCAAGCACTTGGGCTCTGAACTTGTTTAGCCTACTAAACCTTCCAACATACACTGCATATCTTGCTCAATCTGGCCAGAGCTCAACACCGAAATTGCGAACGTCCAGCGATTGCTCCTACACTAATGGTGCTAGCCCTGAAACCTCTTGCTGGTCCTCATCTCCCACTGGTAACCTCTAAAACAAACCACAAACACGTGGGCTCTGAACTTATTTAGACACTCAACGGTCCAGATGTGTCATCGCTTCCTCTCGCTAATTCACGTCAGAGCTCAACACCGAACTTGCGAACGTCCAGCGATTGCTCCTACACTGAAGATGCCAGCCCTGAAAGCTCTTGCTGGTCCTCATCTCCCACTGGTAACCGCTAGAACGAACCTCAAGCACTGGGGCTCTGAAGTTGTTTCGGCTACTAAAACTTCCAACGTACACAGACTCCCCTGCTCAATCTGGCCAGAGCACAACACCGATATTGCGAACGTCCAGCAATTGGTACTACACTAAAGGTGCCAGCCCTGAAAGCTGTTGTTGGTCCTCATCTCCCACTGCTAACCTCTAAAACGAACCACAAACACTTGGGCTCTGAACTTGTTTAGACACTCAAAGGTCCACACATATGATCACTTCCTCTTGCTAACTCACGTCAGAGCTCAACACCCAAATTGCGAACATCCAGCAATTGCTCCTACACTAAAGGTGCCAGCCCTGAAAGCTCTTGCTGGTCCTCATCTCCCACTACTAACCTCTAAAACAAACCACAAACACTTGGCCTCTGAACTTGTTTAGACACTCGAAGGTCCAAACGTATCAGCGCTTCCACTCGCTAATTCACAGCAGAGCTCAACACCGAAATTGCGAACGTCCAGCGATTGCTCCTACACTCAAGGTGGCAGCCTGATGAAAGCTCTTGCTGGTCCTCATCTCCCACTGGTAACCTCTAAACGAACCACAAACACTGGCCTCTGAACTTGTTTAGACACTCAAAGATCCACACATATGATCACTTCCTCTTGCTAACTCACGTCAGAGCTCAACACCAATATAGCGAACGTCCAGCGACTGCTCCTACACTCACGGTGCCAGGCCTGAAGCCTCTTGCTGGTCCTCATCTCCCACTGGTAACCTCCAAAGGAACCACAAACACTTGGGCTCTGAACTTGTTTAGACTCTCATAGGTCCAGATGTATCATCGCTTCCTATCGCTAATTCACGTCAGAGCTCAACACCGAAATTGTGAACGTCCAGCGATTGCTCCTACACTACAGGTGCCAGCCCTGAAAGCTCTTGCTGGTCCTCATCTCCCACTGGTAACCTCTCAAACGAACCACAAGCACTGGGTCTCTCAACTTGTTGAGGCTACTAAAACTTCCAGCATACACTCCCTCTCCTGCTCATTCTGGCCAGAGCTCAACACCGAAATTGCAAACGTCCAGCGATTGCTCCTACACTAAAGGTGCCAGCCCTGAAAGCTGCTGCTGGTCCTCATCTCCCACTGGTAACCTCTAAAAGGAACCACTACCGCTTGGGCTCTGAACGTGCTTAGACACTCAAATGGCCAGATGTATGATCGCTTCCTCTCGCTAATTCAAGTCAGAGATCAACACTGAAATCGCAAACATCCAGGGATTGCTCCTACAATAAAGGTGCCAGGCCTGAAGGTACTTGCTGGTCTTCATCTCCCACTGGTAACCTCTAAAATGAACCATAAACACTTGGGCACTGAACTTGTTTAGTCTACTAAAACTTCCAACATACACTCCATCTCCTGCTCGATCTGGACAGAGGTCAACACCGAACTTCAAACGTCCACCGATTGCTCCTACACTAAAGATGCCAGCCCTGAAAGCTGTTGCTGGTCCTCATCTCCCACTGGTAACCTCTAAGACGAACAACAAAACCTTGGGCTCTGAACTTGTTTAGACACTCAAAGGTCCAGACGTATCATCGCTTCCTCTCGCTAATTCACGTCAGAGCTCAACACCGAAATTGCCAACATCCAGCGATTGCTCCTACAATAAAGGTGCCAGCCCTGAAAGCTCTTGCTGGTCCTCGTCTCCCACTGGAAACCTTTAAAACGAACCGGAAACACTTGGGCTCTCAACTTTTCTAGACACTCTGAGGTCCAGACGTATCATCGCTTCCTCTCACTAATTCACGTCATAGCTCAACATCGATATTGCGAACGTCCAGCGATTGCTCCTACACTAATGGTGCCAGCCCTGAAAGCTCTTGCTGATCCTCATCTCCCTCTGCTAACCGCTAAAACGAACCTCAAGCACTTAGACTCTGAACTTGTTTTGACACTCTAAGATCCATACGTATCATCGCTTCCTCTCGCTAATTCACGTCAGAGCTCAACACCGATATTGCGAACGTCCACCGATTGCTCCTACACTAAAGGTGCCAGCCCTGAAAGCTCTTACTGGTCCTCATCTCCCACTGGTAACCTCTCAAACGAACCACAAACACTTGGGCTCTGAACTTGTTTAGACACTCAAAGGTCCAGACGTATCATCGCTTCCTGTCGCTAACTCGCGTCAGAGCTCAACACCGAAATTGCAAACGTCCACCCATTGCTCCTACAATAAAGGTGCCAGCCTTGACAGCTGTTGCTGGTCCTCATCTCCCACTGGTAACCTCTAAAACGAACCACAAACACTTGGGCTCTGAACTTTTTCAGGCTACTAAGACTTCCAACATACACTCCCTCTCCTGCTCAGTCTGGCCAGAGCTCAACACCGAAATTGCCAACGTCCAGTGATTACTCTTAAACTAAAGGTGCCAGCCCTGAAAGCTGTTGCTGGTCCTCACCTCGCACTGGTAACCTCTAAACCGAACCACAAACACTTGGGCTCTCAACTTGTTTCGACACTCAAAAGGTCCAGACGTATCATTGCTTTCTTCTCACTAATTCACCTCAGAGCTCAACACTGAAATTGCAAACGTCCACCGATTGATTGAGTTGCCACAGGATACCTTGCTCTTAGACACCAACCCAGACGACAAGCACCTCACCTTCTCGGACTTCTTGTCAGCATGCTGCTTCGTCCCCCAAAGCAACATAACGCACCTGCTAAAAACAAACTTATAAAGCACATGCTGAGGTGCTGCCCAAAACCGCAGTCTGCCTGACGTGATTCTCATCTCCCGCTCTTACCTCAGCTGCTCACCCACCCTGCCTCTGCTCTTTACAGGTTGCTACACTGAGGCTCAGGTACCACCCAGAAGACACACAACAAGGGAAAATTCTAACTTAACCAACAATTCAACACCTGAACATTAACTGCTACTTCAGCCCACTAGTCATGGCTCACCTTGTCTGAGTCAGCTCCAGTGCCTATATACACTTGGTCATTGCTTCCCACCTTCAAAACAAAAAAAAACCTAACCAAAACCTATAAAGTAGTCGTACAGCCACCAGTCGCATCTTCCCTCTGACACCACACAAACCACCCTCCGACTGTGCTCTGCTCACCTCTCTTCCGTTGCCCGTTTGCACATGGCTCATACCTCTGCACCTGGAAAAGCAATACTGAACCAGTCACGTGGATACTGATCAATAGTTTAACAATTCCAGAGGTCCTTGTTTCCATTTGGGAATACCATCTGGAGTCCAACTACAGCTTGCCATTAAAAAAAATGGTCATTCCCTGTGTCTGCATGATGCTATGGAAATGACTCTCCTCACCTGCTGCTATACGGCTACTTGCTCTGAAATGGACTGTACACCCTTTGCCTACAAAGTCTAGGCTTATCAAATTATTAACTGGAGAATCTTCCCGCCATTTTCCTGCTGAGTCTATTACTGCTATGCCCCCAGGCAGAGCAGCTCCAACCAGACAAAAACCATGCACAGACCAACACTGCACACAAACAAGACAAATGACAGGACCAGAGACAGAAGAACACTCTCTGTAAGAATGACGACTCCCAGACCAGAGATGCCATTGGGCAAGAAGACCTAAGGGGCCGTGGGCAAGAATCTAGGGCAGTTCCAGAGAAGTCGAATGCCATGCCCCATGACAAGAAGATATGGCTGCAACTGGGATGAAGCACGCGCAAGCTGCCTTGCTTAAAGACCCAAGAATGTAGGGATGGAGGGAAGAAGTCCCAGAAAAGTGATCCATTAAAACAGACCACTCAGCATCAGACATGCTGACGTGGCCTGGAACAATGCCGCAAAAGAGGATGACCAGAAACTTCTGAGACGCAAGTCCTATCCACGCTTTAAGCTTGTAATGCAAGAAAAGAAGCACCCAGTTGGCACTATACCGATGCATACAGGCGTTCAAGGCCCTAGGGATGGCACCCGGGGGACATACTGTCTCCATGTCATCTCTGTGATCAAGGAGCACTTCAGGAAGGTCTACGACACAGAAGACAGACCGCACAAGCTACACCACACAGACACAGGCTGGAACTGCCCTGCCCACACTAGTCTTGTGCTGACAAGTAACCCCCTCCCTTTACCTGCCCAAAGGTGACTCTTCCTGGGCAGCCCTCTCCCCTACACTAACTTCAATACCCTCCCTGCAATTCCCAACCTTGTCCCCTCCAACCAGAGCCCCCTCCTCAGTCCCAGTCCTTCCATTTGGCTTTCAGAGGGCCAGGGCTCTGAATCCAGGCTACACCATAAGCTACATCGGCTAACAGGGATATTTCTGCAGTTGCCACATTCCTCTTCATCCTCACAAAAATAGTGCCAGCAGTAAGCATCATATCCATCAATGCCAACCTCTTCCACAACACCCCCCCCGTCCTGAAAAGGAAGGTGGCCTTCTGTTCCCCTGCACCGTGCCAATTCCAAAGTCGGACGCTGTGGCCATCATTGCTTCTGGCATCTAGTCTACCAAGAGACTGAAAACTATTGCTGTGCTTGGGAGAAGTCACCAGCCCCATGCTCCTCCTTGCTACTGTCCCAGCTCACCGCAAATCCAATGCAAAATGCTGCCTGAATGGCACCTGCAAAACCAAGGAGAAACACCTAACCGAGTTGCCACGTGATTAACTACTCTTAGGTGCAGACCCAGCTGACAACCACCTCACCTTCTCAGACCGCTCATCAGCCTGCAGCTTCACCCCTCCCAGCCTGCTCACAGCACCTGAAGAAACCAAAAGGCACATGCTGAGATACTGCCCAAAACCACAGCCTTCCCATCTTTCATTCCTTTACCTTGGCCGCTCACCCACCCTGCTTCTGCCATTCTGCTTGGGCACCACCCATAAAGCACAAACAAGGGATGCTTCTAACCTCACCAACAATACGACACCTGAAAATTAACTGCTCGTTGACCCACTAGTCATGGCTCACCTTCCCTGAGTCACCTCCAGTGCCAATAGCCCGCTTTGCTCATTGCTTCCACCTTCAAAGTAAAGAAATCCCAAACCTGTAAGCTACTCACTCCTGATGCTTATAATCTGAGGGGCCCGCTACAAGCTGCAAAGGTTGTAGGGACAAGTTAGTACTCTGTGAGCAATTGGGTAGGCAATGAGCTGGCCCATACCCTGAAAGACATTATGAATTGTCACTGCTCCTTTCTTAAGAAATGCTAAAGCTCTATGTACAGATGCATACAAAATGCTCACACCTTAAGCCCTGCTAGATAATCTCACCATCACTCTTATTACCAGAAATTATATCAGCAACATACAGCACAACTAGTTAAAAAAAACAAGGTTGCACCTTCAGTAAAGTCAGGAATTCCAGGAAAATGCAAAGCATCTAGAATAAAAAAGCCCTACATACTATTAGATCATTTTGCCAGCTGCAAACACTCAATACAAAATCACTGACCTGAAAAAACCCCCACTACATATAGGTTTACTTTTTATTACATATGCTGCTGAACCTCAACTGGTCCTGAAGCTCTTACCTCAGACAGACACCTCCGCTTCTCTAAACGTCAAAACACCTTTGCCCAAAGAGCTTAGGCAAAAGCAATCAGCTGCAATTAAGCAGCAATCAGCTGAAGGAACAGCAGAGCACCAACACCAGAGAAACCCAGGAGCAGAAGGAGCTCCCTGAGGAGAGGCTGTGGCTCATATACCCCAGGCCTCGCCCACTGCCCTTCCCACAACCACCTGGGGAAGGGGAGGGGTGAATTGCCAGAAGGCATAAAGGCAGCTGGAGGAGCAGCAGGGAGTTTGCTCCTCTGCCTTAGGTTTACAGCATGTAAAGCGCTGAAGAGAGAAAGCAATCCTTACTGGAAATGACAATACCTGCTCTTTTACTACAACTACACCCATTGCATCAGGAATGTGACCGGGTAGGGAGGAAAACTTAATTCTTCGGGGCCGTAGATAGAAAAAGATAGATGTTGCACTAAGCTATGTAAGAAAGTGGTTGATTAAGAGCAATAACTGTATTATTATCAAAAATTATGTGCTTTAGTTTCCTATAAAGAAAATGAAAATGCTATGGAGCAACACTTAATTTCCATCAAGACCATGCGTACCACCTAACTTCTACTGGAACTTCTGGGTAGGACAGAATGACAAAGCAGAATTAGAACCCGTAAGAATCCCTTCTCAAAAACATCTCTGGTTGCAAAGTAAATTATTTAGTGTAAATCGCTGAGTCACCTTGATAGCCTCTCTGACTGACTCCCTTAAGAGAACTAGATGAGTCCCAAAGGGCAGAAAAGACCAAAAAACCATCAAAATACAAGATATGTATCAGACACTATGAAGCAGCCTAACTAGCACCTAAGTAGGTAGAACAACAATAAATTGCAAAACACAATAAAAAACACCATAGGAGATGTGTTGATAAAAACAGATGAAGGCTATTGCCTCCTCTGAAACACTCGGCCGACGACAGACATCTTTGGGGCACCAGATACCAAAGAGAAACACGCGATAAGATGGGAAATAAAAAGACCCCTCTGGGGCACAAAGATGGCTTCGGAAAAGGTTCTGACAGAACAAGAGGCATCGTCACAGCAATTCAAGAAGTCCCGAAGGGGCCAGAGAGACCAAAGTACTCTTGGGGACACAACGAGCTCAAAAGGGAGTTGAACAAAGTACAGATGTCCTCAGGGGACCGAATGGAGGCGCACCAAATGGATGAGAGGACAGAAAGAACACCTGGAGTAACACGTGCGGACTCAGGAAGCATTCTGAGTGGAAAAGAGGGTGCAAAGCACCCTCCCGAGCTAGAACAGGGCACTAGAGCATAGGGGATGTCTCGCGAGAAGTCAGCAAAGGGAGCGGAGGAGTCCCGAGGGGGCCTGAGAGACCAAAGAAGCCTCAGAGGTAACAATGAGGAACTCTGAAGGAGATTTCAACAAAGTATGGATGTTGTCAGGGGGCCAGGGGCTGAACAAAGGCATCCTAAATGGCAAAGAGTAAGATAAGAGCACTCTGAAGAGCGCACAAAAATAAAACTGAAAGGGAGCTGAAATTGCAAACGTCCATCGATTACTCCTACTCTAAAGGTGCCAGCCCTGAAAGCTCTTGCTGGTCCTCATCTCCCACTGGTAACCTCTAAAACGAACCACAAACACTTGGGCTCTCAACTTGTTTACACACTCAGACGTCCAGACGTATCATCGCTTCCTCTCGCTAATTCACTTCAGAGCTCAACACTGAAATTCCAAACATCCAGCAATTCCACCTACACTGAAGATGCCAGCCCTGAAAACTGTTGCTGGTCCCCATCTCCCACTGGTAACCTCTAAAACGAACCACAAACACTTGGACTCTGTACTTGTTTAGATACTCCAAGATCCAGACAAATGATCACTTCCCCTCGCTAATTCACATCAGAGCTCAAAAACAAAATTGCGAACGACCAGCGATTACTCCTACTCTAAAGGTGCCAGCCCTGAAAGCTCTTGCTGGTCCTCGTCTCCCACTGGTAACCTCTAAAAGGAACCACTACCGCTTGGACTCTGAACGTGCTTAGACACTCAAATGTCCATACGTATGATCGCTTCCTCTCGCTAATTCACGTCAGAGCTCAACACCGAAATCGCAAACATCCAGGGATTGCTCCTACACTCAAGGTGCCAGCCCTGAAAGCTCTTGCTGGTCCTCATCTCCCACTGGTAACCTCTCAAACGAACCACAAACACTTGGGCTCTGAACTTGTTTAGACACTCAAAGGTCCAGACGTAGGATCGCTTCCTCTCGCTAATTCACGTCAGTGCTCAACACCGAAATTCCCAACGTCCACCGATTGCTCCTACACTGAAGGAACCAGCCCTCAAAGCTGTTGCTGGTCCTCATCTCCCACTGGTAAACTCTAAAACGAACCACAAACACTTGGGCTCTGAACTTGTTTAGACACTCAAAGGTCCAGACGTATCATCGCTTCCCCTCGCTAATTCACGTCAGAGCCCAACACCGAAATTGCGAACGTCCAGCAACTATTGCTACACTCAAGGTGCCAGCCGTGAAAGCTCTTGCTGGTCCTCATCTCCCACCGGTAACCTCTAAAAGGAACCTCCAGCATTTGGGCTCTGAACTTGTTTAGACACTCCAAGGTCCAGACGTATGATCGCTTCCTCTCACTAATTCACGTCAGAGATCAACACCGAAATTGCGAACTTGCAACGATTGCTCCCACACTAAAACTGCCAGTCCTGAAAGCTCTTGCTGGTCCTCATCTCCAACTAGTAACCGCTAAAATGAACCTCAAGCACTTGGGCTCTGAACTTGTTTAGCCTACTAAACCTTCCAACATACACTGCATATCTTGCTCAATCTGGCCAGAGCTCAACACCGAAATTGCGAACGTCCAGCGATTGCTCCTACACTAATGGTGCTAGCCCTGAAACCTCTTGCTGGTCCTCATCTCCCACTGGTAACCTCTAAAACAAACCACAAACACGTGGGCTCTGAACTTATTTAGACACTCAACGGTCCAGATGTGTCATCGCTTCCTCTCGCTAATTCACGTCAGAGCTCAACACCGAACTTGCGAACGTCCAGCGATTGCTCCTACACTGAAGATGCCAGCCCTGAAAGCTCTTGCTGGTCCTCATCTCCCACTGGTAACCGCTAGAACGAACCTCAAGCACTGGGGCTCTGAAGTTGTTTCGGCTACTAAAACTTCCAACGTACACAGACTCCCCTGCTCAATCTGGCCAGAGCACAACACCGATATTGCGAACGTCCAGCAATTGGTACTACACTAAAGGTGCCAGCCCTGAAAGCTGTTGTTGGTCCTCATCTCCCACTGCTAACCTCTAAAACGAACCACAAACACTTGGGCTCTGAACTTGTTTAGACACTCAAAGGTCCACACATATGATCACTTCCTCTTGCTAACTCACGTCAGAGCTCAACACCCAAATTGCGAACATCCAGCAATTGCTCCTACACTAAAGGTGCCAGCCCTGAAAGCTCTTGCTGGTCCTCATCTCCACTACTAACCTCTAAAACAAACCAAAAACACTTGGCCTCTGAACTTGTTTAGACACTCGAAGGTCCAAACGTATCAGCGCTTCCACTCGCTAATTCACAGCAGAGCTCAACACCGAAATTGCGAACGTCCAGCGATTGCTCCTACACTCAAGGTGCAGCCTGAAAGCTCTTGCTGGTCCTCATCTCCCACTGGTAACCTCTAAAACGAACCACAAACACTTGGCCTCTGACTTGTTTAGACACTCAAAGATCCACACATATGATCACTTCCTCTTGCTAACTCACGTCAGAGCTCAACACCAATATAGCGAACGTCCAGCGACTGCTCCTACACTCACGGTGCCAGGCCTGAAGCCTCTGCTGGTCCTCATCTCCCACTGGTAACCTCCAAAAGGAACCACAAACACTTGGGCTCTGAACTTGTTTAGACTCTCATAGGTCCAGATGTATCATCGCTTCCTATCGCTAATTCACGTCAGAGCCTCAACACCGAAATTGTGAACGTCCAGCGATTGCTCCTACACTACAGGTGCCAGCCCTGAAAGCTCTGCTGGTCCTCACTCCCACTGTAACCTCTCAAACGAACCACAAGCACTGGGTCTCTCAACTTGTTGAGGCTACTAAAACTTCCAGCATACACTCCCTCTCCTGCTCATTCTGGCCAGAGCTCAACACCGAAATTGCAAACGTCCAGCGATTGCTCCTACACTAAAGGTGCCAGCCCTGGAAAGCTGCTGCTGGTCCTCATCTCCCACTGGTAACCTCTAAAAGGAACCACTACCGCTTGGGCTCTGAACGTGCTTAGACACTCAAATGGGCCAGATGTATGATCGCTTCCTCTCGCTAATTCAAGTCAGAGATCAACACTGAAATCGCAAACATCCAGGATTGCTCCTACAATAAAGGTGCCAGGCCTGAAGGTACTTGCTGGTCTTCATCTCCCACTGGTAACCTCTAAAATGAACCATAAACACTTGGGCACTGAACTTGTTTAGTCTACTAAAACTTCCAACATACACTCCATCTCCTGCTCGATCTGGACAGAGGTCAACACCGAACTTCAAACGTCCACCGATTGCTCCTACACTAAGATGCCAGCCCTGAAAGCTGTTGCTGGTCCTCATCTCCCACTGGTAACCTCTAAGACGAACAACAAAACCTTGGGCTCTGAACTTGTTTAGACACTCAAAGGTCCAGACGTATCATCGCTTCCTCTCGCTAATTCATGTCAGAGCTCAACACCGAAATTGCCAACATCCAGCGATTGCTCCTACAATAAAGGTGCCAGCCCTGAAAGCTCTTGCTGGTCCTCGTCTCCACTGGAAACCTTTAAAACGAACCGGAAACACTTGGGCTCTCAACTTTTCTAGACACTCTGAGGTCCAGACGTATCATCGCTTCCTCTCACTAATTCACGTCATAGCTCAACATCGATATTGCGACGTCCAGCGATTGCTCCTACACTAATGGTGCCAGCCCTGAAAGCTCTTGCTGATCCTCATCTCCCTCTGCTAACCGCTAAACGAACCTCAAGCACTTAGACTCTGAACTTGTTTTTGACACTCTAAGATCCATACGTATCATCGCTTCCTCTCGCTAATTCACGTCAGAGCTCAACACCGATATTGCGAACGTCCACCGATTGCTCCTACACTAAGGTGCCAGCCCTGAAAGCTCTTACTGGTCCTCATCTCCCACTGGTAACCTCTCAAACGAACCACAAACACTTGGGCTCTGAACTTGTTTAGACACTCAAAGGTCCAGACGTATCATCGCTTCCTGTCGCTAACTCGCGTCAGAGCTCAACACCGAAATTGCAAACGTCCACCATTGCTCCTACAATAAAGGTGCCAGCCTTGACAGCTGTTGCTGGTCCTCATCTCCCACTGGTAACCTCTAAAACGAACCACAAACACTTGGGCTCTGAACTTTTTCAGGCTACTAAGACTTCCAACATACACTCCCTCTCCTGCTCAGTCTGGCCAGAGCTCAACACCGAAATTGCAACGTCCAGTGATTACTCTTAAACTAAAGGTGCCAGCCCTGAAAGCTGTTGCTGGTCCTCACCTCGCACTGGTAACCTCTAAACCGAACCACAAACACTTGGGCTCTCAACTTGTTTCGACACTCAAAAGGTCCAGACGTATCATTGCTTTCTTCTCACTAATTCACCTCAGAGCTCAACACTGAAATTGCAAACGTCCACCGATTGATTGAGTTGCCACAGATACCTTGCTCTTAGACACCAACCCAGACGACAAGCACCTCACCTTCTCGGACTTCTTGTCAGCATGCTGCTTCGTCCCCCCAAAGCAACATAAACGCACCTGCTAAAAACAAACTTATAAAGCACATGCTGAGGTGCTGCCCAAAACCGCAGTCTGCCTGACGTGATTCTCATCTCCCGCTCTTACCTCAGCTGCTCACCCACCCTGCCTCTGCTCTTTACAGGTTGCTACACTGAGGCTCAGGTACCACCCAGAAGACACACAACAAGGGAAAATTCTAACTTAACCAACAATTCACACCTGAACATTAACTGCTACTTCAGCCACTAGTCATGGCTCACCTTGTCTGAGTCAGCTCCAGTGCCTATATACACTTGGTCATTGCTTCCCACCTTCAAAACAAAAAAAAAACCTAACCAAAACCTATAAAGTAGTCGTACAGCCACCAGTCGCATCTTCCCTCTGACACCACACAAACCACCCTCCGACTGTGCTCTGCTCACCTCTCTTCCGTTGCCCGTTTGCACATGGCTCATACCTCTGCACCTGGAAAAAGCAATACTGAACCAGTCACGTGGATACTGATCAATAGTTTAACAATTCCAGAGGTCTTGTTTCCATTTGGGAATACCATCTGGAGTCCAACTACAGCTTGCCATTAAAAAAAAATGGTCATTCCCTGTGTCTGCATGATGCTATGGAAATGACTCTCCTCACCTGCTGCATATACGGCTACTTGCTCTGAAATGGACTGTACACCCTTTGCCTACAAAGTCTAGGCTTATCAAATTATTAACTGGAGAATCTTCCCGCCATTTTCCTGCTGAGTCTATTACTGCTATGCCCCCAGGCAGAGCAGCTCCAACCCAGACAAAAACCATGCACAGACCAACACTGCACACAAACAAGACAAATGACAGGACCCAGAGACAGAAGAACACTCTCTGTAAGAATGACGACTCCCAGACCAGAGATGCCATTGGGCAAGAAGACCTAAGGGGCCGTGGGCAAGAATCTAGGGCAGTTCCAGAGAAGTCGAATGCCATGCCCCATGACAAGAAGATATGGCTGCAACTGGGATGAAGCACGCGCAAGCTGCCTTGCTATAAAGACCCAAGAATGTAGGGATGGAGGGAAGAAGTCCCAGAAATGTGATCCATTAAAACAGACCACTCAGCATCAGACATGCTGACGTGGCTGGAACAATGCCGCAAAAGAGGATGACCAGAAACTTCTGAGACGCAAGTCCTATCCACGCTTTAAGCTTGTAATGCAAGAAAGAAGCACCCAGTGGCACTATACCGATGCATACAGGCGTTCAAGGCCCTAGGGATGGCACCCGGGGGACATCTGTCTCCTTGTCATCTCTGTGATAAGGAGCACTTCAGGAAGGTCTACGACACAGAAGACAGACCGCACAAGCTACACCACACAGACACAGGCTGGAACTGCCCTGCCCACACTAGTCTTGTGCTGACAAGTAACCCCCCTCCCTTTACCTGCCCAAAGGTGACTCTTCCTGGGCAGCCCTCTCCCCTACACTAACTTCAATACCCTCCTGCAATTCCAACCTTGTCCCCTCCAACCAGAGCCCCCTCCTCAGTCCCAGTCCTTCCATTTGGCTTTCAGAGGGCCAGGGCTCTGAATCCAGGCTACACCATAAGCTACATCGGCTAACAGGGATATTTCTGCAGTTGCCACATCCTCTTCATCTCACAAAAATAGTGCCAGCAGTAAGCAACATATCCATCAATGCCAACCTCTTCCACAACACCCCCCCCGTCCTGAAAAGGAAGGTGGCCTTCTGTTCCCCTGCACCGTGCCAATTCCAAAGTCGGACGCTGTGGCCATCATTGCTTCTGGCATCTAGTCTACCAAGAGACTGAAAACTATTGCTGTGCTTGGGAGAAGTCACCAGCCCCATGCTCCTCCTTGCTACGTCCCAGCTCACCGCAAATCCAATGCAAAATGCTGCTGATGGCACCTGCAAAACCAAGGAGAAAACACCTAACCGAGTTGCCACGTGATTAACTACTCTTAGGTGCAGACCCAGCTGACAACCACCTCACCTTCTCAGACCGCTCATCAGCCTGCAGCTTCACCCCTCCCAGCCTGCTCACAGCACCTGAAGAAACCAAAAGGCACATGCTGAGATACTGCCCAAAACCACAGCCTTCCCATCTTTCATTCCTTTACCTTGGCCGCTCACCCACCCTGCTTCTGCCATTCTGCTTGGGCACCACCCATAAAGCACAAACAAGGGATGCTTCTAACCTCACCAACAATACGACACCTGAAAATTAACTGCTCGTTGACCCACTAGTCATGGCTCACCTTCCCTGAGTCACCTCCAGTGCCAATAGCCCGCTTTGCTCATTGCTTCCACCTTCAAAGTAAAGAAATCCCAAACCTGTAAGCTACTCACTCCTGATGCTTATAATCTTGAGGGGCCCGCTACAAGCTGCAAAGGTTGTAGGACAAGTTAGTACTCTGTGAGCAATTGGGTAGGCAATGAGCTGCCCATACCCTGAAAGACATTATGAATTGTCACTGCTCCTTTCTTAAGAAATGCTAAAGCTCTATGTACAGATGCATACAAAATGCTCACACCTTAAGCCCTGCTAGATAATCTCACCATCACTCTTATTACCAGAAATTATATCAGCAACATACAGCACAACTAGTTAAAAAAAACAAGGGTGCACCTTCAGTAAAGTCAGGAATTCCAGGAAAATGCAAAGCATCTAGAATAAAAAAGCCCTACATACTATTAGATCATTTTGCCAGCTGCAAACACTCAATACACAATCACTGACCTGAAAAAACCCCCACTACATATAGGTTTACTTTTTATTACATATGCTGCTGAACCTCAACTGGTCCTGAAGCTCTTACCTCAGACAGACACCTCCGCTTCTCTAAACGTCAAAACACCTTTGCCCAAAGAGCTTAGGCAAAAGCAATCAGCTGCAATTAAGCAGCAATCAGCTGAAGGAACAGCAGAGCACCAACACCAGAGAAACCCAGGAGCAGAAGGAGCTCCCTGAGGAGAGGCTGTGGCTCATATACCCCAGGCCTCGCCCACTGCCCTTCCCACAACCACCTGGGGAAGGGGAGGGGTGAATTGCCAGAAGGCATAAAGGCAGCTGGAGGAGCAGCAGGGAGTTTGCTCCTCTGCCTTAGGTTTACAGCATGTAAAGCGCTGAAGAGAGAAAGCAATCCTTACTGGAAATGACAATACCTGCTCTTTTACTACAACTACACCCATTGCATCAGGAATGTGACCGGGTAGGAGGAAAACTTAATCTTCGGGGCCGTAGATAGAAAAGATAGATGTTGCACTAAGCTATGTAAGAAAGTGGTGATTAAGAGCAATAACTGTATTATTATCAAAAATTATGTGCTTTAGTTTCCTATAAAGAAAATGAAAATGCTATGGAGCAACACTTAATTTCCATCAAGACCATGCGTACCACCTAACTTCTACTGGAACTTCTGGGTAGGACAGAATGACAAAGCAGAATTAGAACCCGTAAGAATCCCTTCTCAAAAACATCTCTGGTTGCAAAGTAAATTATTTAGTGTAAATCGCTGAGTCACCTGATAGCCTCTCTGACTGACTCCCTTAAGAGAACTAGATGAGTCCCAAAGGGCAGAAAAGACCAAAAAACCATCAAAATACAGATATGTATCAGACACTATGAAGCAGCCTAACTAGCACCTAAGTAGGTAGAACAACAATAAATTGCAAACACAATAAAAAACACCATAGGAGATGTGTTGATAAAAACAGATGAAGGCTATTGCCTCCTCTGAAACACTCGGCCGACGACAGACATCTTTGGGGCACCAGATACCAAAGAGAAACACGCGATAAGATGGGAAATTAAAAAGACCCCTCTGGGGCACAAAGATGGCTTCGGAAAAGGTTCTGACAGAACAAGAGGCATCGTCACAGCAATTCAAGAAGTCCCGAAGGGGCCAGAGAGACCAAAGTACTCTTGGGGACACAACGAGCTCAAAAGGGAGTTGAACAAAGTACAGATGTCCTCAGGGGACCGAATGGAGGCGCACCAAATGGATGAGAGGACAGAAAGAACACCTGGAGTAACACGTGCGGACTCAGGAAGCATTCTGAGTGGAAAAGAGGGTGCAAAGCACCCTCCCGAGCTAGAACAGGGCACTAGAGCATAGGGGATGTCTCGCGAGAAGTCAGCAAAGGGAGCGGAGGAGTCCCGAGGGGGCCTGAGAGACCAAAGAAGCCTCAGAGGTAACAATGAGGAACTCTGAAGGAGATTTCAACAAAGTATGGATGTTGTCAGGGGGCCAGGGGCCTGAACAAAGGCATCCTAAATGCAAAGAGTAAGATAAGAGCACTCTGAAGAGCGCACAAAAAATAAAAAAAAGAAAAGGGAGCTGAAATTGCAAACGTCCATCGATTACTCCTACTCTAAGGTGCAGCCCTGAAAGCTCTTGCTGGTCCTCATCTCCCACTGGTAACCTCTAAAACGAACCACAAACACTTGGGCTCTCAACTTGTTTACACACTCAGACGTCCAGACGTATCATCGCTTCCTCTCGCTAATTCACTTCAGAGCTCAACACTGAAATTCCAAACATCCAGCAATTCCACCTACACTGAAGATGCCAGCCCTGAAAACTGTTGCTGGTCCCATCTCCCACTGGTAACCTCTAAAACGAACCACAAACACTTGGACTCTGTACTTGTTTAGATACTCCAAGATCCAGACAAATGATCACTTCCCCTCGCTAATTCACATCAGAGCTCAAAAACAAAATTGCGAACGACCAGCGATTACTCCTACTCTAAAGGTGCCAGCCCTGAAAGCTCTTGCTGGTCCTCGTCTCCCACTGGTAACCTCTAAAGGAACCACTACCGCTTGGACTCTGAACGTGCTTAGACACTCAAATGTCCATACGTATGATCGCTTCCTCTCGCTAATTCACGTCAGAGCTCAACACCGAAATCGCAAACATCCAGGGATTGCTCCTACACTCAAGGTGCCAGCCCTGAAAGCTCTTGCTGGTCCTCATCTCCCACTGGTACCTCTCAAACGAACCACAAACACTTGGGCTCTGAACTTGTTTAGACACTCAAAGGTCCAGACGTAGGATCGCTTCCTCTCGCTAATTCACGTCAGTGCTCAACACCGAAATTCCCAACGTCCACCGATTGCCTCCTACACTGAAGGAAAAGCCCTCAAAGCTGTTGCTGGTCCTCATCTCCCACTGGTAAACTCTAAAACGAACCACAAACACTTGGGCTCTGAACTTGTTTAGACACTCAAAGGTCCAGACGTATCATCGCTTCCCCTCGCTAATTCACGTCAGAGCCCAACACCGAAATTGCGAACGTCCAGCAACTATTGCTACACTCAAGGTGCCAGCCGTGAAAGCTCTTGCTGGTCCTCATCTCCCACCGGTAACCTCTAAAGGAACCTCCAGCATTTGGGCTCTGAACTTGTTTAGACACTCCAAGGTCCAGACGTATGATCGCTTCCTCTCACTAATTCACGTCAGAGATCAACACCGAAATTGCGAACTTGCAACGATTGCTCCCACACTAAAACTGCCAGTCCTGAAAGCTCTTGCTGGTCCTCATCTCCAACTAGTAACCGCTAAAACGAACCTCAAGCACTTGGGCTCTGAACTTGTTTAGCCTACTAAACCTTCCAACATACACTGATATCTTGCTCAATCTGGCCAGAGCTCAACACCGAAATTGCGAACGTCCAGCGATTGCTCCTACACTAATGGTGCCAGCCCTGAAACCTCTTGCTGGTCCTCATCTCCCACTGGTAACCTCTAAAACAAACCACAAACACGTGGGCTCTGAACTTATTAGACACTCAACGGTCCAGATGTGTCATCGCTTCCTCTCGCTAATTCACGTCAGAGCTCAACACCGAACTTGCGAACGTCCAGCGATTGCTCCTACACTGAAGATGCCAGCCCTGAAAGCTCTATGCTGGTCCTCATCTCCCACTTGTAACCGCTAGAACGAACCTCAAGCACTGGGGCTCTGAAGTTGTTTCGGCTACTAAAAACTTCCAACA
>NW_026776619.1:0-26941 GCF_030936135.1 Gavia stellata | reverse complement strand
TAGAGGCTGTGTACGTTGGAAGTTTTAGTAGGCTAAACAAGTTCAGAGCCCAAGTGTTTGTGGTTCGTTTGAGAGGTTACCAGTGGGAGATGAGGACCGGCAAGAGCTTTCAGGGCTGGCACCTTTAGTGTAGGAGCAATCCTTGGACGTTCGCAATGTCGGTGTTGAGCTCTGGCCAGATTGAGCAGGAGAGGCTGTGTACGTTGGAAGTTTTAGTAGGCTAAACAAGTTCAGAGGCCAAGTGTTTGTGGTTCGTTTGAGAGGTTACCAGTGGGAGATGAGGACCAGCAAGAGCTTTCAGGGCTGGCACCTTTAGTGTAGGAGCAATCGCTGGACGTTCGCAATGTCGGTGTTGAGCTCTGGCCAGATTGAGCAGGAGAGGCTGTGTACGTTGGAAGTTTTAGTAGGCTAAACAAGTTCAGAGCCCAAGTGTTTGTGGTTCGTTTGAGAGGTTACCAGTGGGAGATGAGGACCAGCAAGAGCTTTCAGGGCTGGCACCTTTAGTGTAGGAGCAATCGCTGGACGTTCGCAATTTCGTTGGTGAATTTTGGCCAGATTGAGCAGGAGAGGCTGTGTACGATGGAAGTTTTAGTAGGCTAAACACGTTCAGAGCCCACGTGTTTTTGGTTCGTTTGAGAGGTTACCAGTGGGAGATGAGGACCAGCAAGAGCTTTCACGGCTGGCACCTTTAGTGTAGGAGCAATCCTTGGACGTTCGCAATGTCGGTGTTGAGCTCTGGCCAGATTGAGCAGGAGAGGCTGTGTACGTTGGAAGTTTTAGTAGGCTAAACAAGTTCAGAGCCCAAGTGTTTGTGGTTCGTTTGGGAGGTTACCAGTGGGAGATGAGGACCAGCAAGAGCTTTCAGGGCTGGCACCTTTAGTGTAGGAGCAATCGCTGGACGTTCGCAATTTCGGTGTTGAGCTCTGGCCAGATTGAGCAGGAGAGGCTGTGTACGTTGGAAGTTTTAGTAGGCTAAACAAGTTCAGAGCCCAAGTGTTTGTGGTTCGTTTGAGAGGTTACCAGTGGGAGATGAGGACCAGCAAGAGCTTTCAGGGCTGGCACCTTTAGTGTAGGAGCAATCCCTGGACGTTCGCAATGTCGGTGTTGAGCTCTGGCCAGATTGAGCAGGAGAGGCTGTGTACGTTGGAAGTTTTAGTAGGCTAAACAAGTTCAGAGCCCAAGTGTTTGTGGTTCGTTTGAGAGGTTACCAGTGGGAGATGAGGACCAGCAAGAGCTTTCAGGGCTGGCACCTTTAGTATAGGAGCAATCGCTGGACGTTCGCAATTTCGGAGTTGAGCTCTGGCCAGATTGAGCAGGAGAGGCTGTGTACGTTGGAAGTTTTAGTAGGCTAAACAAGTTCAGAGCCCAAGTGTTTTTGGTTCGTTTGAGAGGTTACCAGTGGGAGATGAGGACCAGCAAGAGCTTTCAGGGCTGGCACCTTTAGTGTAGGAGCAATCCTTGGACGTTCGCAATTTCGGTGTTGAGCTCTGGCCAGATTGAGCAGGAGAGGCTGTGTACGTTGGAAGTTTTAGTAGGCTAAACAAGTTCAGAACCCAAGTGTTTGTGGTTCGTTTGAGAGGTTACCAGTGGGAGATGAGGACCAGCAAGAGCTTTCAGGGCTGGCACCTTTAGTGTAGGAGCAATCGCTGGACGTTCGCAATTTCGGTGTTGAATTTTGGCCAGATTGAGCAGGAGAGGCTGTGTACGTTGGAAGTTTTAGTAGGCTAAACAAGTTCAGAGCCCAAGTGTTTGTGGTTCGTTTGAGAGGTTACCAGTGGGAGATGAGGACCAGCAAGAGCTTTCAGGGCTGGCACCTTTAGTGTAGGAGCAATCCTTGGACGTTCGCAATTTCGGTGTTGAGCTCTGGCCAGATTGAGCAGGAGAGGCTGTGTACATTGGAAGTTTTAGTGGGCTAAACAAGTTCAGAGCCCAAGTGTTTGTGGTTCGTTTGAGAGGTTACCAGTGGGAGATGAGGACCAGCAAGAGCTTTCAGGGCTGGCACCTTTAGTGTAGGAGCAATCGCTGGACGTTCACAATTTCGTTGGTGAATTTTGGGCAGATTGAGCAGGAGAGGCTGTGTACGTTGGAAGTTTTAGTAGGCTAAACAAGTTCAGAGCCCAAGTGTTTGTGGTTCGTTTGAGAGGTTACCAGTGGGAGATGAGGACCGGCAAGAGCTTTCAGGGCTGGCACCTTTAGTGTAGGAGCAATCCTTGGACGTTCGCAATGTCGGTGTTGAGCTCTGGCCAGATTGAGCAGGAGAGGCTGTGTACGTTGGAAGTTTTAGTAGGCTAAACAAGTTCAGAGGCCAAGTGTTTGTGGTTCGTTTGAGAGGTTACCAGTGGGAGATGAGGACCAGCAAGAGCTTTCAGGGCTGGCACCTTTAGTGTAGGAGCAATCCTTGGACGTTCGCAATGTCGGTGTTGAGCTCTGGCCAGATTGAGCAGGAGAGGCTGTGTACGTTGGAAGTTTTAGTAGGCTAAACAAGTTCAGAGCCCAAGTGTTTGTGGTTCGTTTGGGAGGTTACCAGTGGGAGATGAGGACCAGCAAGAGCTTTCAGGGCTGGCACCTTTAGTGTAGGAGCAATCCTTGGACGTTCGCAATTTCGGTGTTGAGCTCTGGCCAGATTGAGCAGGAGAGGCTGTGTACGTTGGAAGTTTTAGTAGGCTAAACAAGTTCAGAGGCCAAGTGTTTGTGGTTCGTTTGAGAGGTTACCAGTGGGAGATGAGGACCAGCAAGAGCTTTCAGGGCTGGCACCTTTAGTGTAGGAGCAATCCCTGGACGTTCGCAATGTCGGTGTTGAGCTCTGGCCAGATTGAGCAGGAGAGGCTGTGTACGTTGGAAGTTTTAGTAGGCTAAACAAGTTCAGAACCCAAGTGTTTGTGGTTCGTTTGAGAGGTTACCAGTGGGAGATGAGGACCAGCAAGAGCTTTCAGGGCTGGCACCTTTAGTGTAGGAGCAATCCTTGGACGTTCGCAATTTCGCAGTTGAGCTCTGGCCAGATTGAGCAGGAGAGGCTGTGTACGTTGGAAGTTTTAGTAGGCTAAACAAGTTCAGAGGCCAAGTGTTTGTGGTTCGTTTGAGAGGTTACCAGTGGGAGATGAGGACCAGCAAGAGCTTTCAGGGCTGGCACCTTTAGTGTAGGAGCAATCGCTGGACGTTCACAATTTCGTTGGTGAATTTTGGGCAGATTGAGCAGGAGAGGCTGTGTACGTTGGAAGTTTTAGTAGGCTAAACAAGTTCAGAGCCCAAGTGTTTGTGGTTCGTTTGGGAGGTTACCAGTGGGAGATGAGGACCGGCAAGAGCTTTCAGGGCTGGCACCTTTAGTGTAGGAGCAATCGCTGGACGTTCGCAATGTCGGTGTTGAGCTCTGGCCAGATTGAGCAGGAGAGGCTGTGTACGTTGGAAGTTTTAGTAGGCTAAACAAGTTCAGTGGCCAAGTGTTTGTGGTTCGTTTGAGAGGTTACCAGTGGGAGATGAGGACCAGCAAGAGCTTTCAGGGCTGGCACCTTTAGTGTAGGAGCAATCGCTGGACGTTCGCAATTTCGGAGTTGAGCTCTGGCCAGATTGAGCAGGAGAGGCTGTGTACGTTGGAAGTTTTAGTAGGCTAAACAAGTTCAGAGGCCAAGTGTTTGTGGTTCGTTTGAGAGGTTACCAGTGGGAGATGAGGACCAGCAAGAGCTTTCAGGGCTGGCACCTTTAGTGTAGGAGCAATCCTTGGACGTTCGCAATGTCGGTGTTGAGCTCTGGCCAGATTGAACAGGAGAGGCTGTGTACGTTGGAAGTTTTAGTAGGCTAAACAAGTTCAGAGCCCAAGTGTTTGTGGTTCGTTTGGGAGGTTACCAGTGGGAGATGAGGACCAGCAAGAGCTTTCAGGGCTGGCACCTTTAGTGTAGGAGCAATCCTTGGACGTTCGCAATTTCGGTGTTGAGCTCTGGCCAGATTGAGCAGGAGAGGCTGTGTACGTTGAAGTTTTAGTAGGCTAAACAAGTTCAGAGGCCAAGTGTTTGTGGTTCGTTTGAGAGGTTACCAGTGGGAGATGAGGACCATCAAGAGCTTTCAGGGCTGGCACCTTTAGTGTAGGAGCAATCCCTGGACGTTCACGATTTCGGTGTTGAGCTCTGGCCAGATTGAGCAGCAGAGGCTGTGTACGTTGGAAGTTTTAGTAGGCTAAACAAGTTCAGAGCCCAAGTGTTTGTGGTTCGTTTGAGAGGTTACCAGTGGGAGATGAGGACCAGCAAGAGCTTTCAGGGCTGGCACCTTTAGTGTAGGAGCAATCCTTGGACGTTCGCAATTTCGGTGTTGAGCTCTGGCCAGATTGAGCAGGAGAGGCTGTGTACGTTGGAAGTTTTAGTAGGCTAAACAAGTTCAGAGCCCAAGTGTTTGTGGTTCGTTTGAGAGGTTACCAGTGGGAGATGAGGACCAGCAAGAGCTTTCAGGGCTGGCACCTTTAGTGTAGGAGCAATCCTTGGACGTTCGCAATTTCGGAGTTGAGCTCTGGCCAGATTGAGCAGGAGAGGCTGTGTACGTTGGAAGTTTTAGTAGGCTAAACAAGTTCAGAGGCCAAGTGTTTGTGGTTCGTTTGAGAGGTTACCAGTGGGAGATGAGGACCAGCAAGAGCTTTCAGGGCTGGCACCTTTAGTGTAGGAGCAATCCTTGGACGTTCGCAATGTCGGTGTTGAGCTCTGCCCAGATTGAGCAGGAGAGGCTGTGTACGTTGGAAGTTTTAGTGCGCTAAACAAGTTCAGAGGCCAAGTGTTTGTGGTTCGTTTGGGAGGTTACCAGTGGGAGATGAGGACCAGCAAGAGCTTTCAGGGCTGGCACCTTTAGTGTAGGAGCAATCCTTGGACGTTCGCAATTTCGGTGTTGAGCTCTGGCCAGATTGAGCAGGAGAGGCTGTGTACGTTGGAAGTTTTAGTAGGCTAAACAAGTTCAGAGCTCAAGTGTTTGTGGTTCGTTTGAGAGGTTACCAGTGGGAGATGAGGACCAGCAAGAGCTTTCAGGGCTGGCACCTTTAGTGTAGGAGCAATCGCTGGACGTTCGCTATTTCGGTGTTGAATTTTGGCCAGATTGAGCAGGAGAGGCTGTGTACGTTGGAAGTTTTAGTAGGCTAAACAAGTTCAGAGCCCAAGTGTTTGTGGTTCGTTTGAGAGGTTACCAGTGGGAGATGAGGACCAGCAAGAGCTTTCAGGGCTGGCACCTTTAGTGTAGGAGCAATCGCGGGACGTTCGCAATTTCGGTGTTGAGCTCTGGCCAGATTGAGCAGGAGAGGCTGTGTACGTTGGAAGTTTTAGTAGGCTAAACAAGTTCAGAGGCCAAGTGTTTGTGGTTCGTTTGAGAGGTTACCAGTGGGAGATGAGGACCAGCAAGAGCTTTCAGGCTGGCACCTTTAGTGTAGGAGCAATCCTTGGACGTTCGCAATGTCGGTGTTGAGCTCTGGCCAGATTGAGCAGGAGAGGCTGTGTACGTTGGAAGTTTTAGTAGGCTAAACAAGTTCAGAGCCCAAGTGTTTGTGGTTCGTTTGAGAGGTTACCAGTGGGAGATGAGGACCAGCAAGAGCTTTCAGGGCTGGCACCTTTAGTGTAGGAGCAATCCTTGGACGTTCGCAATTTCGGTGTTGAGCTCTGGCCAGATTGAGCAGGAGAGGCTGTGTACGTTGGAAGTTTTAGTAGGCTAAACAAGTTCAGAGCCCAAGTGTTTGTGGTTCGTTTGAGAGGTTACCAGTGGGAGATGAGGACCAGCAAGAGCTTTCAGGGCTGGCACCTTTAGTGTAGGAGCAATCCTTGGACGTTCGCAATTTCGGAGTTGAGCTCTGGCCAGATTGAGCAGGAGAGGCTGTGTACGTTGGAAGTTTTAGTAGGCTAAACAAGTTCAGAGCCCAAGTGTTTGTGGTTCGTTTGAGAGGTTACCAGTGGGAGATGAGGACCAGCAAGAGCTTTCAGGGCTGGCACCTTTAGTGTAGGAGCAATCGCTGGACGTTCGCAATGTCGGTGTTGAGCTCTGCCCAGATTGAGCAGGAGAGGCTGTGTACGTTGGAAGTTTTAGTAGCCTAAACAAGTTCAGAGGCCAAGTGTTTGTGGTTCGTTTGGGAGGTTACCAGTGGGAGATGAGGACCAGCAAGAGCTTTCAGGGCTGGCACCTTTAGTGTAGGAGCAATCCTTGGACGTTCGCAATTTCGGTGTTGAGCTCTGGCCAGATTGAGCAGGAGAGGCTGTGTACGGTGGAAGTTTTAGTAGGCTAAACAAGTTCAGAGCCCAAGTGTTTGTGGTTCGTTTGAGAGGTTACCAGTGGGAGATGAGGACCAGCAAGAGCTTTCAGGGCTGGCACCTTTAGTGTAGGAGCAATCGCTGGACGTTCGCAATTTCGGAGTTGAGCTCTGGCCAGATTGAGCAGGAGAGGCTGTGTACGTTGGAAGTTTTAGTAGGCTAAACAAGTTCAGAGCCCAAGTGTTTGTGGTTCGTTTGAGAGGTTACCAGTGGGAGATGAGGACCAGCAAGAGCTTTCAGGGCTGGCACCTTTAGTGTAGGAGCAATCGCTGGACGTTCGCAATTTCGGTGTTGAGCTCTGGCCAGATTGAGCAGGAGAGGCTGTGTACGTTGGAAGTTTTAGTAGGCTAAACAAGTTCAGAGCCCAAGTGTTTGTGGTTCGTTTGAGAGGTTACCAGTGGGAGATGAGGACCAGCAAGAGCTTTCAGGGCTGGCACCTTTAGTGTAGGAGCAATCGCTGGACGTTCGCAATGTCGGTGTTGAGCTCTGGCCAGATTGAGCAGGAGAGGCTGTGTACGGTGGAAGTTTTAGTAGGCTAAACAAGTTCAGAGCCCAAGTGTTTGTGGTTCGTTTGAGAGGTTACCAGTGGGAGATGAGGACCAGCAAGAGCTTTCAGGGCTGGCACCTTTAGTGTAGGAGCAATCCTTGGACGTTCGCAATTTCGGAGTTGAGCTCTGGCCAGATTGAGCAGGAGAGGCTGTGTACGTTGGAAGTTTTAGTAGGCTAAACAAGTTCAGAGGCCAAGTGTTTGTGGTTCGTTTGAGAGGTTACCAGTGGGAGATGAGGACCAGCAAGAGCTTTCAGGGCTGGCACCTTTAGTGTAGGAGCAATCGCTGGACGTTCGCAATTTCGGTGTTGAGCTCTGGCCAGATTGAGCAGGAGAGGCTGTGTACGTTGGAAGTTTTAGTAGGCTAAACAAGTTCAGAGCCCAAGTGTTTGTGGTTCGTTTGAGAGGTTACCAGTGGGAGATGAGGACCAGCAAGAGCTTTCAGGGCTGGCACCTTTAGTGTAGGAGCAATCCTTGGACGTTCGCAATTTCGGTGTTGAGCTCTGGCCAGATTGAGCAGGAGAGGCTGTGTACGGTGGAAGTTTTAGTAGGCTAAACAAGTTCAGAGCCCAAGTGTTTGTGGTTCGTTTGAGAGGTTACCAGTGGGAGATGAGGACCAGCAAGAGCTTTCAGGGCTGGCACCTTTAGTGTAGGAGCAATCCCTGGACGTTCGCAATTTCGGAGTTGAGCTCTGGCCAGATTGAGCAGGAGAGGCTGTGTACGTTGGAAGTTTTAGTAGGCTAAACAAGTTCAGAGCCCAAGTGTTTGTGGTTCGTTTGAGAGGTTACCAGTGGGAGATGAGGACCAGCAAGAGCTTTCAGGGCTGGCACCTTTAGTGTAGGAGCAATCCCTGGACGTTCGCTATTTCGGTGTTGAATTTTGGCCAGATTGAGCAGGAGAGGCTGTGTACGTTGGAAGTTTTAGTAGGCTAAACAAGTTCAGAGCCCAAGTGTTTGTGGTTCGTTTGAGAGGTTACCAGTGGGAGATGAGGACCAGCAAGAGCTTTCAGGGCTGGCACCTTTAGTGTAGGAGCAATCCTTGGACGTTCGCAATTTCGCAGTTGAGCTCTGGCCAGATTGAGCAGGAGAGGCTGTGTACGTTGGAAGTTTTAGTAGGCTAAACAAGTTCAGAGCCCAAGTGTTTGTGGTTCGTTTGAGAGGTTACCAGTGGGAGATGAGGACCAGCAAGAGCTTTCAGGGCTGGCACCTTTAGTGTAGGAGCAATCCTTGGACGTTCGCAATTTCGCAGTTGAGCTCTGGCCAGATTGAGCAGGAGAGGCTGTGTACGTTGGAAGTTTTAGTAGGCTAAACAAGTTCAGAGGCCAAGTGTTTGTGGTTCGTTTGAGAGGTTACCAGTGGGAGATGAGGACCAGCAAGAGCTTTCAGGGCTGGCACCTTTAGTGTAGGAGCAATCCCTGGACGTTCGCAATGTCGGTGTTGAGCTCTGGCCAGATTGAGCAGGAGAGGCTGTGTACGTTGGAAGTTTTAGTAGGCTAAACAAGTTCAGAGCCCAAGTGTTTGTGGTTCGTTTGAGAGGTTACCAGTGGGAGATGAGGACCAGCAAGAGCTTTCAGGGCTGGCACCTTTAGTGTAGGAGCAATCCTTGGACGTTCGCAATTTCGGTGTTGAGCTCTGGCCAGATTGAGCAGGAGAGGCTGTGTACGTTGGAAGTTTTAGTAGCCTAAACAAGTTCAGAGGCCAAGTGTTTGTGGTTCGTTTGGGAGGTTACCAGTTGGAGATGAGGACCAGCAAGAGCTTTCAGGGCTGGCACCTTTAGTGTAGGAGCAATCCCTGGACGTTCGCAATTTCGGAGTTGAGCTCTGGCCAGATTGAGCAGGAGAGGCTGTGTACGTTGGAAGTTTTAGTAGGCTAAACAAGTTCAGAGCCCAAGTGTTTGTGGTTCGTTTGAGAGGTTACCAGTGGGAGATGAGGACCAGCAAGAGCTTTCAGGGCTGGCACCTTTAGTGTAGGAGCAATCCTTGGACGTTCGCAATTTCGGTGTTGAGCTCTGGCCAGATTGAGCAGGAGAGGCTGTGTACGTTGGAAGTTTTAGTAGGCTAAACAAGTTCAGAGGCCAAGTGTTTGTGGTTCGTTTGAGAGGTTACCAGTGGGAGATGAGGACCAGCAAGAGCTTTCAGGGCTGGCACCTTTAGTGTAGGAGCAATCGCTGGACGTTCGCAATGTCGGTGTTGAGCTCTGGCCAGATTGAGCAGGAGAGGCTGTGTACGTTGGAAGTTTTAGTAGGCTAAACAAGTTCAGAGCCCAAGTGTTTGTGGTTCGTTTGAGAGGTTACCAGTGGGAGATGAGGACCAGCAAGAGCTTTCAGGGCTGGCACCTTTAGTGTAGGAGCAATCCTTGGACGTTCGCAATTTCGGTGTTGAGCTCTGGCCAGATTGAGCAGGAGAGGCTGTGTACGTTGGAAGTTTTAGTAGGCTAAACAAGTTCAGAGCCCAAGTGTTTGTGGTTCGTTTGAGAGGTTACCAGTGGGAGATGAGGACCAGCAAGAGCTTTCAGGGCTGGCACCTTTAGTGTAGGAGCAATCGCTGGACGTTCACAATTTCATTGGTGAATTTTGGGCAGATTGAGCAGGAGAGGCTGTGTACGTTGGAAGTTTTAGTAGCCTAAACAAGTTCAGAGGCCAAGTGTTTGTGGTTCGTTTGAGAGGTTACCAGTGGGAGATGAGGACCGGCAAGAGCTTTCAGGGCTGGCACCTTTAGTGTAGGAGCAATCCTTGGACGTTCGCAATGTCGGTGTTGAGCTCTGGCCAGATTGAGCAGGAGAGGCTGTGTACGTTGGAAGTTTTAGTAGGCTAAACAAGTTCAGAGCCCAAGTGTTTGTGGTTCGTTTGGGAGGTTACCAGTGGGAGATGAGGACCAGCAAGAGCTTTCAGGGCTGGCACCTTTAGTGTAGGAGCAATCGCTGGACGTTCGCAATGTCGGTGTTGAGCTCTGGCCAGATTGAGCAGGAGAGGCTGTGTACGTTGGAAGTTTTAGTAGGCTAAACAAGTTCAGAGCCCAAGTGTTTGTGGTTCGTTTGAGAGGTTACCAGTGGGAGATGAGGACCAGCAAGAGCTTTCAGGGCTGGCACCTTTAGTGTAGGAGCAATCGCTGGACGTTCGCAATTTCGTTGGTGAATTTTGGCCAGATTGAGCAGGAGAGGCTGTGTACGTTGGAAGTTTTAGTAGGCTAAACAAGTTCAGAGCCCAAGTGTTTGTGGTTCGTTTGGGAGGTTACCAGTGGGAGATGAGGACCAGCAAGAGCTTTCAGGGCTGGCACCTTTAGTGTAGGAGCAATCCTTGGACGTTCGCAATGTCGGTGTTGAGCTCTGGCCAGATTGAGCAGGAGAGGCTGTGTACGTTGGAAGTTTTAGTAGGCTAAACAAGTTCAGAGGCCAAGTGTTTGTGGTTCGTTTGAGAGGTTACCAGTGGGAGATGAGGACCAGCAAGAGCTTTCAGGGCTGGCACCTTTAGTGTAGGAGCAATCGCTGGACGTTCGCAATGTCGGTGTTGAGCTCTGGCCAGATTGAGCAGGAGAGGCTGTGTACGTTGGAAGTTTTAGTAGGCTAAACAAGTTCAGAGCCCAAGTGTTTGTGGTTCGTTTGAGAGGTTACCAGTGGGAGATGAGGACCAGCAAGAGCTTTCAGGGCTGGCACCTTTAGTGTAGGAGCAATCGCTGGACGTTCGCAATGTCGGTGTTGAGCTCTGGCCAGATTGAGCAGGAGAGGCTGTGTACGTTGGAAGTTTTAGTAGGCTAAACAAGTTCAGAGCCCAAGTGTTTGTGGTTCGTTTGAGAGGTTACCAGTGGGAGATGAGGACCAGCAAGAGCTTTCAGGGCTGGCACCTTTAGTGTAGGAGCAATCGCTGGACGTTCGCAATTTCGGTGTTGAGCTCTGGCCAGATTGAGCAGGAGAGGCTGTGTACGTTGGAAGTTTTAGTAGGCTAAACAAGTTCAGAGGCCAAGTGTTTGTGGTTCATTTGAGAGGTTACCAGTGGGAGATGAGGACCAGCAAGAGCTTTCAGGGCTGGCACCTTTAGTGTAGGAGCAATCGCTGGACGTTCGCAATTTCGTTGGTGAATTTTGGCCAGATTGAGCAGGAGAGGCTGTGTACGTTGGAAGTTTTAGTAGGCTAAACAAGTTCAGAGCCCACGTGTTTTTGGTTCGTTTGAGAGGTTACCAGTGGGAGATGAGGACCAGCAAGAGCTTTCAGGGCTGGCACCTTTAGTGTAGGAGCAATCCTTGGACGTTCGCAATGTCGGTGTTGAGCTCTGCCCAGATTGAGCAGGAGAGGCTGTGTACGTTGGAAGTTTTAGTAGCCTAAACAAGTTCAGAGCCCAAGTGTTTGTGGTTCGTTTGGGAGGTTACCAGTGGGAGATGAGGACCAGCAAGAGCTTTCAGGGCTGGCACCTTTAGTGTAGGAGCAATCGCTGGACGTTCGCAATTTCGGTGTTGAGCTCTGGCCAGATTGAGCAAGAGAGGCTGTGTACGTTGGAAGTTTTAGTAGGCTAAACAAGTTCAGAGCCCAAGTGTTTGTGGTTCGTTTGAGAGGTTACCAGTGGGAGATGAGGACCAGCAAGAGCTTTCAGGGCTGGCACCTTTAGTGTAGGAGCAATCCTTGGACGTTCGCAATGTCGGTGTTGAGCTCTGCCCAGATTGAGCAGGAGAGGCTGTGTACGTTGGAAGTTTTAGTAGGCTAAACAAGTTCAGAGCCCAAGTGTTTGTGGTTCGTTTGGGAGGTTACCAGTGGGAGATGAGGACCAGCAAGAGCTTTCAGGGCTGGCACCTTTAGTGTAGGAGCAATCCCTGGACGTTCGCAATTTCGCAGTTGAGCTCTGGCCAGATTGAGCAGGAGAGGCTGTGTACGTTGGAAGTTTTAGTAGGCTAAACAAGTTCAGAGCCCAAGTGTTTGTGGTTCGTTTGAGAGGTTACCAGTGGGAGATGAGGACCAGCAAGAGCTTTCAGGGCTGGCACCTTTAGTGTAGGAGCAATCCTTGGACGTTCGCAATTTCGGTGTTGAGCTCTGGCCAGATTGAGCAGGAGAGGCTGTGTACGTTGGAAGTTTTAGTAGGCTAAACAAGTTCAGAGCCCAAGTGTTTGTGGTTCGTTTGAGAGGTTACCAGTGGGAGATGAGGACCAGCAAGAGCTTTCAGGGCTGGCACCTTTAGTGTAGGAGCAATCGCTGGACGTTCGCAATTTCGGTGTTGAGCTCTGGCCAGATTGAGCAGGAGAGGCTGTGTACGTTGGAAGTTTTAGTAGGCTAAACAAGTTCAGAGGCCAAGTGTTTGTGGTTCATTTGAGAGGTTACCAGTGGGAGATGAGGACCAGCAAGAGCTTTCAGGGCTGGCACCTTTAGTGTAGGAGCAATCGCTGGACGTTCGCAATTTCGTTGGTGAATTTTGGCCAGATTGAGCAGGAGAGGCTGTGTACGTTGGAAGTTTTAGTAGGCTAAACAAGTTCAGAGCCCACGTGTTTTTGGTTCGTTTGAGAGGTTACCAGTGGGAGATGAGGACCAGCAAGAGCTTTCAGGGCTGGCACCTTTAGTGTAGGAGCAATCCTTGGACGTTCGCAATGTCGGTGTTGAGCTCTGCCCAGATTGAGCAGGAGAGGCTGTGTACGTTGGAAGTTTTAGTAGCCTAAACAAGTTCAGAGCCCAAGTGTTTGTGGTTCGTTTGGGAGGTTACCAGTGGGAGATGAGGACCAGCAAGAGCTTTCAGGGCTGGCACCTTTAGTGTAGGAGCAATCGCTGGACGTTCGCAATTTCGGTGTTGAGCTCTGGCCAGATTGAGCAAGAGAGGCTGTGTACGTTGGAAGTTTTAGTAGGCTAAACAAGTTCAGAGCCCAAGTGTTTGTGGTTCGTTTGAGAGGTTACCAGTGGGAGATGAGGACCAGCAAGAGCTTTCAGGGCTGGCACCTTTAGTGTAGGAGCAATCCTTGGACGTTCGCAATGTCGGTGTTGAGCTCTGCCCAGATTGAGCAGGAGAGGCTGTGTACGTTGGAAGTTTTAGTAGGCTAAACAAGTTCAGAGCCCAAGTGTTTGTGGTTCGTTTGGGAGGTTACCAGTGGGAGATGAGGACCAGCAAGAGCTTTCAGGGCTGGCACCTTTAGTGTAGGAGCAATCCCTGGACGTTCGCAATTTCGCAGTTGAGCTCTGGCCAGATTGAGCAGGAGAGGCTGTGTACGTTGGAAGTTTTAGTAGGCTAAACAAGTTCAGAGCCCAAGTGTTTGTGGTTCGTTTGAGAGGTTACCAGTGGGAGATGAGGACCAGCAAGAGCTTTCAGGGCTGGCACCTTTAGTGTAGGAGCAATCCTTGGACGTTCGCAATTTCGGTGTTGAGCTCTGGCCAGATTGAGCAGGAGAGGCTGTGTACGTTGGAAGTTTTAGTAGGCTAAACAAGTTCAGAGCCCAAGTGTTTGTGGTTCGTTTGAGAGGTTACCAGTGGGAGATGAGGACCAGCAAGAGCTTTCAGGGCTGGCACCTTTAGTGTAGGAGCAATCCCTGGACGTTCGCTATTTCGGTGTTGAATTTTGGCCAGATTGAGCAGGAGAGGCTGTGTACGTTGGAAGTTTTAGTAGGCTAAACAAGTTCAGAGGCCAAGTGTTTGTGGTTCGTTTGAGAGGTTACCAGTGGGAGATGAGGACCAGCAAGAGCTTTCAGGGCTGGCACCTTTAGTGTAGGAGCAATCCTTGGACGTTCGCAATGTCGGTGTTGAGCTCTGGCCAGATTGAGCAGGAGAGGCTGTGTACGTTGGAAGTTTTAGTAGGCTAAACAAGTTCAGAGCCCAAGTGTTTGTGGTTCGTTTGAGAGGTTACCAGTGGGAGATGAGGACCAGCAAGAGCTTTCAGGGCTGGCACCTTTAGTATAGGAGCAATCGCTGGACGTTCACAATTTCGTGGGTGAATTTTGGGCAGATTGAGCAGGAGAGGCTGTGTACGTTGGAAGTTTTAGTAGGCTAAACAAGTTCAGAGCCCAAGTGTTTGTGGTTCGTTTGAGAGGTTACCAGTGGGAGATGAGGACCAGCAAGAGCTTTCAGGGCTGGCACCTTTAGTGTAGGAGCAATCGCTGGACGTTCGCAATTTCGGAGTTGAGCTCTGGCCAGATTGAGTAGGAGAGGCTGTGTACGTTGGAAGTTTTAGTAGGCTAAACAAGTTCAGAGCCCAAGTGTTTGTGGTTCGTTTGAGAGGTTACCAGTGGGAGATGAGGACCAGCAAGAGCTTTCAGGGCTGGCACCTTTAGTGTAGGAGCAATCCTTGGACGTTCGCAATGTCGGTGTTGAGCTCTGCCCAGATTGAGCAGGAGAGGCTGTGTACGTTGGAAGTTTTAGTAGCCTAAACAAGTTCAGAGCCCAAGTGTTTGTGGTTCGTTTGGGAGGTTACCAGTGGGAGATGAGGACCAGCAAGAGCTTTCAGGGCTGGCACCTTTAGTGTAGGAGCAATCGCTGGACGTTCGCAATTTCGGTGTTGAGCTCTGGCCAGATTGAGCAAGAGAGGCTGTGTACGTTGGAAGTTTTAGTAGGCTAAACAAGTTCAGAGCCCAAGTGTTTGTGGTTCGTTTGAGAGGTTACCAGTGGGAGATGAGGACCAGCAAGAGCTTTCAGGGCTGGCACCTTTAGTGTAGGAGCAATCCTTGGACGTTCGCAATGTCGGTGTTGAGCTCTGCCCAGATTGAGCAGGAGAGGCTGTGTACGTTGGAAGTTTTAGTAGGCTAAACAAGTTCAGAGCCCAAGTGTTTGTGGTTCGTTTGGGAGGTTACCAGTGGGAGATGAGGACCAGCAAGAGCTTTCAGGGCTGGCACCTTTAGTGTAGGAGCAATCCCTGGACGTTCGCAATTTCGCAGTTGAGCTCTGGCCAGATTGAGCAGGAGAGGCTGTGTACGTTGGAAGTTTTAGTAGGCTAAACAAGTTCAGAGCCCAAGTGTTTGTGGTTCGTTTGAGAGGTTACCAGTGGGAGATGAGGACCAGCAAGAGCTTTCAGGGCTGGCACCTTTAGTGTAGGAGCAATCCTTGGACGTTCGCAATTTCGCAGTTGAGCTCTGGCCAGATTGAGCAGGAGAGGCTGTGTACGTTGGAAGTTTTAGTAGGCTAAACAAGTTCAGAGCCCAAGTGTTTGTGGTTCGTTTGAGAGGTTACCAGTGGGAGATGAGGACCAGCAAGAGCTTTCAGGGCTGGCACCTTTAGTGTAGGAGCAATCCCTGGACGTTCGCTATTTCGGTGTTGAATTTTGGCCAGATTGAGCAGGAGAGGCTGTGTACGTTGGAAGTTTTAGTAGGCTAAACAAGTTCAGAGGCCAAGTGTTTGTGGTTCGTTTGAGAGGTTACCAGTGGGAGATGAGGACCAGCAAGAGCTTTCAGGGCTGGCACCTTTAGTGTAGGAGCAATCCTTGGACGTTCGCAATTTCGCAGTTGAGCTCTGGCCAGATTGAGCAGGAGAGGCTGTGTACGTTGGAAGTTTTAGTAGGCTAAACAAGTTCAGAGCCCAAGTGTTTGTGGTTCGTTTGAGAGGTTACCAGTGGGAGATGAGGACCAGCAAGAGCTTTCAGGGCTGGCACCTTTAGTATAGGAGCAATCGCTGGACGTTCACAATTTCGTGGGTGAATTTTGGGCAGATTGAGCAGGAGAGGCTGTGTACGTTGGAAGTTTTAGTAGGCTAAACAAGTTCAGAGCCCAAGTGTTTGTGGTTCGTTTGAGAGGTTACCAGTGGGAGATGAGGACCAGCAAGAGCTTTCAGGGCTGGCACCTTTAGTGTAGGAGCAATCCTTGGACGTTCGCAATGTCGGTGTTGAGCTCTGCCCAGATTGAGCAGGAGAGGCTGTGTACGTTGGAAGTTTTAGTAGCCTAAACAAGTTCAGAGGCCAAGTGTTTGTGGTTCGTTTGGGAGGTTACCAGTGGGAGATGAGGACCAGCAAGAGCTTTCAGGGCTGGCACCTTTAGTGTAGGAGCAATCCCTGGACGTTCGCAATTTCGGAGTTGAGCTCTGGCCAGATTGAGCAGGAGAGGCTGTGTACGTTGGAAGTTTTAGTAGGCTAAACAAGTTCAGAGCCCAAGTGTTTGTGGTTCGTTTGAGAGGTTACCAGTGGGAGATGAGGACCAGCAAGAGCTTTCAGGGCTGGCACCTTTAGTGTAGGAGCAATCCTTGGACGTTCGCAATTTCGGTGTTGAGCTCTGGCCAGATTGAGCAGGAGAGGCTGTGTACGTTGGAAGTTTTAGTAGGCTAAACAAGTTCAGAGCCCAAGTGTTTGTGGTTCGTTTGAGAGGTTACCAGTGGGAGATGAGGACCAGCAAGAGCTTTCAGGGCTGGCACCTTTAGTGTAGGAGCAATCCCTGGACGTTCGCTATTTCGGTGTTGAATTTTGGCCAGATTGAGCAGGAGAGGCTGTGTACGTTGGAAGTTTTAGTAGGCTAAACAAGTTCAGAGCCCAAGTGTTTGTGGTTCGTTTGAGAGGTTACCAGTGGGAGATGAGGACCAGCAAGAGCTTTCAGGGCTGGCACCTTTAGTGTAGGAGCAATCCTTGGACGTTCGCAATTTCGGAGTTGAGCTCTGGCCAGATTGAGCAGGAGAGGCTGTGTACGTTGGAAGTTTTAGTAGGCTAAACAAGTTCAGAGCCCAAGTGTTTGTGGTTCGTTTGAGAGGTTACCAGTGGGAGATGAGGACCAGCAAGAGCTTTCAGGGCTGGCACCTTTAGTGTAGGAGCAATCGCTGGACGTTCACAATTTCGTGGGTGAATTTTGGGCAGATTGAGCAGGAGAGGCTGTGTACGTTGGAAGTTTTAGTAGGCTAAACAAGTTCAGAGCCCAAGTGTTTGTGGTTCGTTTGAGAGGTTACCAGTGGGAGATGAGGACCGGCAAGAGCTTTCAGGGCTGGCACCTTTAGTGTAGGAGCAATCCTTGGACGTTCGCAATGTCGGTGTTGAGCTCTGGCCAGATTGAGCAGGAGAGGCTGTGTACGTTGGAAGTTTTAGTAGGCTAAACAAGTTCAGAGCCCAAGTGTTTGTGGTTCGTTTGGGAGGTTACCAGTGGGAGATGAGGACCAGCAAGAGCTTTCAGGGCTGGCACCTTTAGTGTAGGAGCAATCCTTGGACGTTCGCAATTTCGGTGTTGAGCTCTGGCCAGATTGAGCAGGAGAGGCTGTGTACGTTGGAAGTTTTAGTAGGCTAAACAAGTTCAGAGGCCAAGTGTTTGTGGTTCGTTTGAGAGGTTACCAGTGGGAGATGAGGACCAGCAAGAGCTTTCAGGGCTGGCACCTTTAGTGTAGGAGCAATCCTTGGACGTTCGCAATTTCGTTGGTGAATTTTGGCCAGATTGAGCAGGAGAGGCTGTGTACGTTGGAAGTTTTAGTAGGCTAAACAAGTTCAGAGCCCAAGTGTTTTTGGTTGATTTGAGAGGTTACCAGTGGGAGATGAGGACCAGCAAGAGCTTTCAGGGCTGGCACCTTTAGTGTAGGAGCAATCCTTGGACGTTCGCAATGTCGGTGTTGAGCTCTGCCCAGATTGAGCAGGAGAGGCTGTGTACGTTGGAAGTTTTAGTAGCCTAAACAAGTTCAGAGGCCAAGTGTTTGTGGTTCGTTTGGGAGGTTACCAGTGGGAGATGAGGACCAGCAAGAGCTTTCAGGGCTGGCACCTTTAGTGTAGGAGCAATCCTTGGACGTTCGCAATTTCGGTGTTGAGCTCTGGCCAGATTGAGCAGGAGAGGCTGTGTACGGTGGAAGTTTTAGTAGGCTAAACAAGTTCAGAGCCCAAGTGTTTGTGGTTCGTTTGAGAGGTTACCAGTGGGAGATGAGGACCAGCAAGAGCTTTCAGGGCTGGCACCTTTAGTGTAGGAGCAATCGCTGGACGTTCACAATTTCGGAGTTGAGCTCTGGCCAGATTGAGCAGGAGAGGCTGTGTACGTTGGAAGTTTTAGTAGGCTAAACAAGTTCAGAGGCCAAGTGTTTGTGGTTCGTTTGAGAGGTTACCAGTGGGAGATGAGGACCAGCAAGAGCTTTCAGGGCTGGCACCTTTAGTGTAGGAGCAATCGCTGGACGTTTGCAATTTCGGTGTTGAGCTCTGGCCAGATTGAGCAGGAGAGGCTGTGTACGTTGGAAGTTTTAGTAGGCTAAACAAGTTCAGAGCCCAAGTGTTTGTGGTTCGTTTGAGAGGTTACCAGTGGGAGATGAGGACCAGCAAGAGCTTTCAGGGCTGGCACCTTTAGTGTAGGAGCAATCGCTGGACGTTCGCAATGTCGGTGTTGACCTCTGGCCAGATTGAGCAGGAGAGGCTGTGTACGTTGGAAGTTTTAGTAGGCTAAACAAGTTCAGAGCCCAAGTGTTTGTGGTTCGTTTGAGAGGTTACCAGTGGGAGATGAGGACCAGCAAGAGCTTTCAGGGCTGGCACCTTTAGTGTAGGAGCAATCCTTGGACGTTCGCAATTTCGGAGTTGAGCTCTGGCCAGATTGAGCAGGAGAGGCTGTGTACGTTGGAAGTTTTAGTAGGCTAAACAAGTTCAGAGGCCAAGTGTTTGTGGTTCGTTTGAGAGGTTACCAGTGGGAGATGAGGACCAGCAAGAGCTTTCAGGGCTGGCACCTTTAGTGTAGGAGCAATCCTTGGACGTTCGCAGTTTCGGTGTTGAGCTCTGGCCAGATTGAGCAGGAGAGGCTGTGTACGTTGGAAGTTTTAGTAGGCTAAACAAGTTCAGAGGCCAAGTGTTTGTGGTTCGTTTGAGAGGTTACCAGTGGGAGATGAGGACCAGCAAGAGCTTTCAGGGCTGGCACCTTTAGTGTAGGAGCAATCCTTGGACGTTCGCAATTTCGGTGTTGAGCTCTGGCCAGATTGAGCAGGAGAGGCTGTGTACGGTGGAAGTTTTAGTAGGCTAAACAAGTTCAGAGCCCAAGTGTTTGTGGTTCGTTTGAGAGGTTACCAGTGGGAGATGAGGACCAGCAAGAGCTTTCAGGGCTGGCACCTTTAGTGTAGGAGCAATCCCTGGACGTTCGCAATTTCGGAGTTGAGCTCTGGCCAGATTGAGCAGGAGAGGCTGTGTACGTTGGAAGTTTTAGTAGGCTAAACAAGTTCAGAGCCCAAGTGTTTGTGGTTCGTTTGAGAGGTTACCAGTGGGAGATGAGGACCAGGAAGAGCTTTCAGGGCTGGCACCTTTAGTGTAGGAGCAATCGCTGGACGTTCGCAGTGTCGGTGTTGAGCTCTGGCCAGATTGAGCAGGAGAGGCTGTGTACGTTGGAAGTTTTAGTAGGCTAAACAAGTTCAGAGCCCAAGTGTTTGTGGTTCGTTTGAGAGGTTACCAGTGGGAGATGAGGACCAGCAAGAGCTTTCAGGGCTGGCACCTTTAGTGTAGGAGCAATCCCTGGACGTTCGCTATTTCGGTGTTGAATTTTGGCCAGATTGAGCAGGAGAGGCTGTGTACGTTGGAAGTTTTAGTAGGCTAAACAAGTTCAGAGGCCAAGTGTTTGTGGTTCGTTTGAGAGGTTACCAGTGGGAGATGAGGACCAGCAAGAGCTTTCAGGGCTGGCACCTTTAGTGTAGGAGCAATCCCTGGACGTTCGCAATTTCGCAGTTGAGCTCTGGCCAGATTGAGCAGGAGAGGCTGTGTACGTTGGAAGTTTTAGTAGGCTAAACAAGTTCAGAGCCCAAGTGTTTGTGGTTCGTTTGAGAGGTTACCAGTGGGAGATGAGGACCAGCAAGAGCTTTCAGGGCTGGCACCTTTAGTGTAGGAGC
Source organism: Gavia stellata (assembly GCF_030936135.1). Lineage (NCBI taxonomy): Eukaryota > Metazoa > Chordata > Aves > Gaviiformes > Gaviidae > Gavia > Gavia stellata. The sequence goes on along the minus strand of NW_026776619.1, from coordinate 7,442 downwards.
AATCGCTGGACGTTCACAATTTCGTGGGTGAATTTTGGGCAGATTGAGCAGGAGAGGCTGTGTACGTTGGAAGTTTTAGTAGGCTAAACAAGTTCAGAGCCCAAGTGTTTGTGGTTCGTTTGAGAGGTTACCAGTGGGAGATGAGGACCAGCAAGAGCTTTCAGGGCTGGCACCTTTAGTGTAGGAGCAATCCCTGGACGTTCGCAATTTCGGAGTTGAGCTCTGGCCAGATTGAGCAGGAGAGGCTGTGTACGTTGGAAGTTTTAGTAGGCTAAACAAGTTCAGAGGCCAAGTGTTTGTGGTTCGTTTGAGAGGTTACCAGTGGGAGATGAGGACCAGCAAGAGCTTTCAGGGCTGGCACCTTTAGTGTAGGAGCAATCGCTGGACGTTCGCAGTGTCGGTGTTGAGCTCTGGCCAGATTGAGCAGGAGAGGCTGTGTACGTTGGAAGTTTTAGTAGGCTAAACAAGTTCAGAGCCCAAGTGTTTGTGGTTCGTTTGAGAGGTTACCAGTGGGAGATGAGGACCAGCAAGAGCTTTCAGGGCTGGCACCTTTAGTGTAGGAGCAATCCCTGGACGTTCGCTATTTCGGTGTTGAATTTTGGCCAGATTGAGCAGGAGAGGCTGTGTACGTTGGAAGTTTTAGTAGGCTAAACAAGTTCAGAGGCCAAGTGTTTGTGGTTCGTTTGAGAGGTTACCAGTGGGAGATGAGGACCAGCAAGAGCTTTCAGGGCTGGCACCTTTAGTGTAGGAGCAATCCCTGGACGTTCGCAATTTCGCAGTTGAGCTCTGGCCAGATTGAGCAGGAGAGGCTGTGTACGTTGGAAGTTTTAGTAGGCTAAACAAGTTCAGAGGCCAAGTGTTTGTGGTTCGTTTGAGAGGTTACCAGTGGGAGATGAGGACCAGCAAGAGCTTTCAGGGCTGGCACCTTTAGTGTAGGAGCAATCGCTGGACGTTCGCAATTTCGGTGTTGAGCTCTGGCCAGATTGAGCAGGAGAGGCTGTGTACGTTGGAAGTTTTAGTAGGCTAAACAAGTTCAGAGCCCAAGTGTTTGTGGTTCGTTTGGGAGGTTAACCAGTTGGAGATGAGGACCAGCAAGAGCTTTCAGGGCTGGCACCTTTAGTGTAGGAGCAATCCCTGGACGTTCGCAATTTCGGAGTTGAGCTCTGGCCAGATTGAGCAGGAGAGGCTGTGTACGTTGGAAGTTTTAGTAGGCTAAACAAGTTCAGAGGCCAAGTGTTTGTGGTTCGTTTGAGAGGTTACCAGTGGGAGATGAGGACCAGCAAGAGCTTTCAGGGCTGGCACCTTTAGTGTAGGAGCAATCGCTGGACGTTCGCAATTTCGGTGTGGAGCTCTGGCCAGATTGAGCAGGAGAGGCTGTGTACGTTGGAAGTTTTAGTAGGCTAAACAAGTTCAGAGCCCAAGTGTTTGTGGTTCGTTTGAGAGGTTACCAGTGGGAGATGAGGACCAGCAAGAGCTTTCAGGGCTGGCACCTTTAGTGTAGGAGCAATCGCTGGACGTTCGCAATGTCGGTGTTGAGCTCTGGCCAGATTGAGCAGGAGAGGCTGTGTACGTTGGAAGTTTTAGTAGGCTAAACAAGTTCAGAGCCCAAGTGTTTGTGGTTCGTTTGGGAGGTTACCAGTGGGAGATGAGGACCAGCAAGAGCTTTCAGGGCTGGCACCTTTAGTGTAGGAGCAATCCTTGGACGTTCGCAATTTCGGAGTTGAGCTCTGGCCAGATTGAGCAGGAGAGGCTGTGTACGTTGGAAGTTTTAGTAGGCTAAACAAGTTCAGAGCCCAAGTGTTTGTGGTTCGTTTGAGAGGTTACCAGTGGGAGATGAGGACCAGCAAGAGCTTTCAGGGCTGGCACCTTTAGTGTAGGAGCAATCCTTGGACGTTCGCAATGTCGGTGTTGAGCTCTGGCCAGATTGAGCAGGAGAGGCTGTGTACGTTGGAAGTTTTAGTAGGCTAAACAAGTTCAGAGCCCAAGTGTTTGTGGTTCGTTTGAGAGGTTACCAGTGGGAGATGAGGACCAGCAAGAGCTTTCAGGGCTGGCACCTTTAGTGTAGGAGCAATCGCTGGACGTTCGCAATGTCGGTGTTGAGCTCTGGCCAGATTGAGCAGGAGAGGCTGTGTACGTTGGAAGTTTTAGTAGGCTAAACAAGTTCAGAGGCCAAGTGTTTGTGGTTCGTTTGAGAGGTTACCAGTGGGAGATGAGGACCAGCAAGAGCTTTCAGGGCTGGCACCTTTAGTGTAGGAGCAATCGCTGGACGTTCGCAATTTCGGTGTTGAGCTCTGGCCAGATTGAGCAGGAGAGGCTGTGTACGTTGGAAGTTTTAGTAGGCTAAACAAGTTCAGAGGCCAAGTGTTTGTGGTTCGTTTGAGAGGTTACCAGTGGGAGATGAGGACCAGCAAGAGCTTTCAGGGCTGGCACCTTTAGTGTAGGAGCAATCGCTGGACGTTCGCAATTTCGTTGGTGAATTTTGGCCAGATTGAGCAGGAGAGGCTGTGTACGTTGGAAGTTTTAGTAGGCTAAACAAGTTCAGAGCCCACGTGTTTTTGGTTCGTTGAGAGGTTACCAGTGGGAGATGAGGACCAGCAAGAGCTTTCAGGGCTGGCACCTTTAGTGTAGGAGCAATCCTTGGACGTTCGCAATGTCGGTGTTGAGCTCTTGCCCAGATTGAGCAGGAGAGGCTGTGTACGTTGGAAGTTTTAGTAGCCTAAACAAGTTCAGAGCCCAAGTGTTTGTGGTTCGTTTGGGAGGTTACCAGTGGGAGATGAGGACCAGCAAGAGCTTTCAGGGCTGGCACCTTTAGTGTAGGAGCAATCGCTTTACGTTCGCAATTTCGGTGTTGAGCTCTGGCCAGATTGAGCAGGAGAGGCTGTGTACGGTGGAAGTTTTAGTAGGCTAAACAAGTTCAGAGCCCAAGTGTTTGTGGTTCGTTTGAGAGGTTACCAGTGGAGATGAGGACCAGCAAGAGCTTTCAGGGCTGGCACCTTTAGTGTAGGAGCAATCGCTGGACGTTCGCAATGTCGGGTGTTGAGCTCTGGCCAGATTGAGCAGGAGAGGCTGTGTACGTTGGAAGTTTTAGTAGGCTAAACAAGTTCAGAGCCCAAGTGTTTGTGGTTCGTTTGGGAGGTTACCAGTGGGAGATGAGGACCAGCAAGAGCTTTCAGGGTTGGCACCTTTAGTGTAGGAGCAATCCCTGGACGTTCGCAATTTCGCAGTTGAGCTCTGGCCAGATTGAGCAGGAGAGGCTGTGTACGTTGGAAGTTTTAGTAGGCTAAACAAGTTCAGAGCCCAAGTGTTTGTGGTTCGTTTGAGAGGTTACCAGTGGGAGATGAGGACCAGCAAGAGCTTTCAGGGCTGGCACCTTTAGTGTAGGAGCAATCCTTGGACGTTCGCAATTTCGGTGTTGAGCTCTGGCCAGATTGAGCAGGAGAGGCTGTGTACGTTGGAAGTTTTAGTAGGCTAAACAAGTTCAGAGCCCAAGTGTTTGTGGTTCGTTTGAGAGGTTACCAGTGGGAGATGAGGACCAGCAAGAGCTTTCAGGGCTGGCACCTTTAGTGTAGGAGCAATCGCTGGACGTTCGCTATTTCGGTGTTGAATTTTGGCCAGATTGAGCAGGAGAGGCTGTGTACGTTGGAAGTTTTAGTAGGCTAAACAAGTTCAGAGGCCAAGTGTTTGTGGTGTTCGTTTGAGAGGTTACCAGTGGGAGATGAGGACCAGCAAGAGCTTTCAGGGCTGGCACCTTTAGTGTAGGAGCAATCGCTGGACGTTCGCAATGTCGGTGTTGAGCTCTGGCCAGATTGAGCAGGAGAGGCTGTGTACGTTGGAAGTTTTAGTAGGCTAAACAAGTTCAGAGCCCAAGTGTTTGTGGTTCGTTTGAGAGGTTACCAGTGGGAGATGAGGACCAGCAAGAGCTTTCAGGGCTGGCACCTTTAGTGTAGGAGCAATCGCTGGACGTTCACAATTTCGTGGGTGAATTTTGGGCAGATTGAGCAGGAGAGGCTGTGTACGTTGGAAGTTTTAGTAGGCTAAACAAGTTCAGAGCCCAAGTGTTTGTGGTTCGTTTGAGAGGTTACCAGTGGGAGATGAGGACCAGCAAGAGCTTTCAGGGCTGGCACCTTTAGTGTAGGAGCAAATCGCTGGAACGTTCGCAATTTCGGAGTTGAGCTCTGGCCAGATTGAGCAGGAGAGGCTGTGTACGTTGGAAGTTTTAGTAGGCTAAACAAGTTCAGAGCCCAAGTGTTTGTGGTTCGTTTGAGAGGTTACCAGTGGGGAGATGAGGACCAGCAAGAGCTTTCAGGGCTGGCACCTTTAGTGTAGGAGCAATCCTTGGACGTTCGCAATGTCGGTGTTGAGCTCTGGCCAGATTGAGCAGGAGAGGCTGTGTACGTTGGAAGTTTTAGTAGGCTAAACAAGTTCAGAGCCCAAGTGTTTGTGGTTCGTTTGAGAGGTTACCAGTGGAGATGAGGACCAGCAAGAGCTTTCAGGGCTGGCACCTTTAGTGTAGGAGCAATCCCTGGACGTTCGCTATTTCGGTGTTGAATTTTGGCCAGATTGAGCAGGAGAGGCTGTGTACGTTGGAAGTTTTAGTAGGCTAAACAAGTTCAGAGCCCAAGTGTTTGTGGTTCGTTTGAGAGGTTACCAGTGGGAGATGAGGACCAGCAAGAGCTTTCAGGGCTGGCACCTTTAGTGTAGGAGCAATCCTTGGACGTTCGCAATTTCGGAGTTGAGCTCTGGCCAGATTGAGCAGGAGAGGCTGTGTACGTTGGAAGTTTTAGTAGGCTAAACAAGTTCAGAGGCCAAGTGTTTGTGGTTCGTTTGAGAGGTTACCAGTGGGAGATGAGGACCAGCAAGAGCTTTCAGGGCTGGCACCTTTAGTGTAGGAGCAATCGCTGGACGTTCACAATTTCGTTGGTGAATTTTGGGCAGATTGAGCAGGAGAGGCTGTGTACGTTGGAAGTTTTAGTAGGCTAAACAAGTTCAGGAGCCCAAGTGTTTGTGGTTCGTTTGAGAGGTTACCAGTGGGAGATGAGGACCGGCAAGAGCTTTCAGGGCTGGCACCTTTAGTGTAGGAGCAATCCTTGGACGTTCGCAATGTCGGTGTTGAGCTCTGGCCAGATTGAGCAGGAGAGGCTGTTGTACGTTGGAAGTTTTAGTAGGCTAAACAAGTTCAGAGCCCAAGTGTTTGTGGTTCGTTTGGGAGGTTACCAGTGGGAGATGAGGACCAGCAAGAGCTTTCAGGGCTGGCACCTTTAGTGTAGGAGCAATCCTTGGACGTTCGCAATTTTGGTGTTGAGCTCTGGCCAGATTGAGCAGGAGAGGCAGTTGTACGTTGGAAGTTTTAGTAGGCTAAACAAGTTCAGAGCCCAAGTGTTTGTGGTTCGTTTGAGAGGTTACCAGTGGGAGATGAGGAGCAGCAAGAGCTTTCAGGGCTGGCCCCTTTAGTGTAGGAGCAATCACTGGACGTTCGCAATTTCGGTGTTGAGCTCTGGCCAGATTGAGCAGGAGAGGCTGTGTACGTTGGAAGTTTTAGTAGGCTAAACAAGTTCAGAGCCCAAGTGTTTGTGGTTCGTTTGAGAGGTTACCAGTGGGAGATGAGGACCAGCAAGAGCTTTCAGGGCTGGCCCCTTTAGTGTAGGAGCAATCCCTGGACGTTCGCAATTTCGGTGTTGAGCTCTGGCCAGATTGAGCAGGAGAGGCTGTGTACGTTGGAAGTTTTAGTAGGCTAAACAAGTTCAGAGGCCAAGTGTTTGTGGTTCGTTTGAGAGGTTACCAGTGGGAGATGAGGACCCGCAAGAGCTTTCAGGGCTGGCACCTTTAGTGTAGGAGCAATCCCTGGACGTTCGCAATTCCGCTGTTAAGCTCTGGCCAGATTGAGCAGGAGAGGCTGTGTACGTTGGAAGTTTTAGTAGGCTAAACAAGTTCAGAGGCCAAGTGTTTGTGGTTCGTTTGAGAGGTTACCAGTGGGAGATGAGGACCAGCAAGAGCTTTCAGGGCTGGCACCTTTAGTGTAGGAGCAATCCCTGGACGTTCGCAATTTCGGTGTTGAGCTCTGGCCAGATTGAGCAGGAGAGGCTGTGTACGTTGGAAGTTTTAGTAGGCTAAACAAGTTCAGAGGCCAAGTGTTTGTGGTTCGTTTGAGAGGTTACCAGTGGGAGATGAGGAGCAGCAAGAGCTTTCAGGGCTGGCACCTTTAGTGTAGGAGCAATCGCTGGACGTTCGCAATTTCAGTGTTGAGCTCTGGCCAGATTGAGCAGGAGAGGCTGTGTACGTTGGAAGTTTTAGTAGGCTAAACAAGTTCAGAGGCCAAGTGTTTGTGGTTCGTTTGAGAGGTTACCAGTGGGAGATGAGGACCAGCAAGAGCTTTCAGGGCTGGCCCCTTTAGTGTAGGAGCAATCGCTGGACGTTCGCAATGTCGGTGTTGAGCTCTGGCCAGATTGAGCAGGAGAGGCTGTGTACGTTGGAAGTTTTAGTAGGCTAAACAAGTTCAGAGCCCAAGTGTTTGTGGTTCGTTTGAGAGGTTACCAGTGGGAGATGAGGAGCAGCAAGAGCTTTCAGGGCTGGCACCTTTAGTGTAGGAGCAATCCCTGGACGTTCGCAATTTCGGTGTTGAGCTCTGGCCAGATTGAGCAGGAGAGGCAGTGTACGTTGGAAGTTTTAGTAGGCTAAACAAGTTCAGAGCCCAAGTGTTTGTGGTTCGTTTGAGAGGTTACCAGTGGGAGATGAGGACCAGCAAGAGCTTTCAGGGCTGGCACCTTTAGTGTAGGAGCAATCCCTGGACGTTCGCAATTTCGGTGTTGAGCTCTGGCCAGATTGAGCAGGAGAGGCTGTGTACGTTGGAAGTTTTAGTAGGCTAAACAAGTTCAGAGCCCAAGTGTTTGTGGTTCGTTTGAGAGGTTACCAGTGGGAGATGAGGACCAGCAAGAGCTTTCAGGGCTGGCACCTTTAGTGTAGGAGCAATCGCTGGACGTTCACAATTTCGTTGGTGAATTTTGGGCAGATTGAGCAGGAGAGGCTGTGTACGTTGGAAGTTTTAGTAGGCTAAACAAGTTCAGAGCCCAAGTGTTTGTGGTTCGTTTGAGAGGTTACCAGTGGGAGATGAGGACCGGCAAGAGCTTTCAGGGCTGGCACCTTTAGTGTAGGAGCAATCCTTGGACGTTCGCAATGTCGGTGTTGAGCTCTGGCCAGATTGAGCAGGAGAGGCTGTGTACGTTGGAAGTTTTAGTAGGCTAAACAAGTTCAGAGCCCAAGTGTTTGTGGTTCGTTTGGGAGGTTACCAGTGGGAGATGAGGACCAGCAAGAGCTTTCAGGGCTGGCACCTTTAGTGTAGGAGCAATCCTTGGACGTTCGCAATTTTGGTGTTGAGCTCTGGCCAGATTGAGCAGGAGAGGCTGTGTACGTTGGAAGTTTTAGTAGGCTAAACAAGTTCAGAGCCA
>NW_026776618.1:0-43475 GCF_030936135.1 Gavia stellata | reverse complement strand
TGACCTTTGAGTGTCTAAACAAGTTCAGAGGCCAAGTGTTTGTGGTTCGTTTGAGAGGTTACCAGTGGGAGATGAGGACCAGCAAGAGCTTTCAGGGCTGGCACCTTTAGTGTAGGAGCAATCGCTGGACGTTCGCAATTTCGGTGTTGAGCTCTGACATGAATTAGCGAGAGGAAGCGATGATACATCTGGACCTTTGAGTGTCTAAACAAGTTCAGAGGCCAAGTGTTTGTGGTTCGTTTGAGAGGTTACCAGAGGGAGATGAGGACCAGCAAGAATTTTCAGGGCTGGCACCTTTAGTGTAGGAGCAATCGCTGGACGTTCGCAATTTCGGTGTTGAGCTCTGACGTGAATTAGCGAGACGAAGCGAAGATACGTCTGGACCTTTGAGTGCCTAAACAAGTTCAGAGGCCAAGTGTTTGTGGTTCGTTTGAGAGGTTACCAGTGGGAGATGAGGACCAGCAAGAGCTTTCAGGGCTGGCACCTTTAGTGTAGGAGCAATCGCTGGACGTTTGCAATTTCGGTGTTGAGCTCTGACGTGAATTAGCGAGAGGAAGCGATCATACGTCAGGACCTTTGAGTGTCTAAACAAGGTCAGAGGCCAAGTGTTTGTGGTTCGTTTGAGAGGTTACCAGTGGGAGATGAGGACCAGCCACAGCTTTCAGGGCTGGCACCTTTAGTGTAGGAGCAATCGCTGGACGTTTGCAATTTCGGTGTTGAGCTCTGACGTGAATTAGCGAGAGGAAGCGATGATACTTCTGGACCTTTGCGTGTCTAAACAAGTTCAGAGGCCAAGTGTTTGTGGTTCGTTTGAGAGGTTACCAGTGGAAGATGAGGACCAGCAAGAGCTTTCAGGGCTGGCACCTTTAGGGTAGGAGCAATCGCTGGACGTTCACAATTTCGGTGTTGAGCTCTGACGTGAATTAGCGAGAGGAAGCGATGATACTTCTGGACCTTTGCGTGTCTAAACAAGTTCAGAGGCCAAGTGTTTGTGGTTCGTTTGAGAGGTTACCAGTGGGAGGTGAGGACCAGCAAGGGCTTTCAAGGCTGGCACCTTTAGTGTATGAGCAATCGCTGGACGTTTGCAATTTCGGTGTTGAGCTCTGACGTGAATTAGCGAGAGGAAGCGATGATACGTCTGGACCTTTGAGTGTCTAAACAAGTTCAGAGGCCAAGTGTTTGTGGTTCGTTTGAGAGGTTACCAGTGGGAGATGAGGACCAGCAAGAGCTTTCAGGGCTGGCACCTTTAGTGTAGGAGCAATCGCTGGACGTTCGCAATTTCGGTGTTGAGCTCTGACGTGAATTAGCGAGAGGAAGCGATGATACGTCTGGACCTTTGAGTGCCTAAACAAGTTCAGAGGCCAAGTGTTTGTGGTTCGTTTGAGAGGTTACCAGTGGGAGATGAGGACCAGCCACAGCTTTCAGGGCTGGCACCTTTAGGGTAGGAGCAATCGCTGGACGTTCGCAATTTCGGTGTTGAGCTCTGACGTGAATTAGCGAGAGGAAGCGATCATACTTCTGGACCTTTGAGTGTCTAAACAAGGTCAGAGGCCAAGTGTTTGTGGTTCGTTTGAGAGGTTACCAGTGGGAGATGAGGACCAGCCACAGCTTTCAGGGCTGGCACCTTTAGTGTAGGAGCAATCGCTGGACGTTTGCAATTTCGGTGTTGAGCTCTGACGTGAATTACCGAGAGGAAACAATGAAACGTCTGGACCTTTGAGTATCTAAACAAGTTCAGAGGCCAAGTGTTTGTGGTTCGTTTGAGAGGTTACCAGTGGGAGATGAGGACCAGCAAGAGCTTTCAGGGCTGGCACCTTTAGTGTAGGAGCAATCGCTGGACGTTTGCAATTTCGGTGTTGAGCTCTGACGTGAATTAGCGAGAGGAAGCGATGATACTTCTGGACCTTTGCGTGTCTAAACAAGTTCAGAGGCCAAGTGTTTGTGGTTCGTTTGAGAGGTTACCAGAGGGAGATGAGGACCAGCAAGAATTTTCAGGACTGGCACCTTTCGTGTAGGAGCAATCGCTGGACTTTTGCAATTTCGGTGTTGAGCTCTGACGTGAATTAGCGAGAGGAGGCGATGATACATCTGGACCTTTGAGTGACTAAACAAGTTCAGAGGCCAAGTGTTTGTGGTTCGTTTGAGAGGTTACCAGTGGGAGATGAGGACCAGCCACAGCTTTCAGGGCTGGCGCCTTTAGGGTAGGAGCAATCGCTGGACGTTCGCAATTTCTGTGTTGAGCTCTGACATGAATTAGCGAGAGGAAGCGATGATACATCTGGACCTTTGAGTGTCTAAACAAGTTCAGAGGCCAAGTGTTTGTGGTTCGTTTGAGAGGTTACCAGAGGGAGATGAGGACCAGCAAGAATTTTCAGGGCTGGCACCTTTAGTGTAGGAGCAATCGCTGGACGTTCGCAATTTCGGTGTTGAGCTCTGACGTGAATTAGCGAGACGAAGCGAAGATACGTCTGGACCTTTGAGTGCCTAAACAAGTTCAGAGGCCAAGTGTTTGTGGTTCGTTTGAGAGGTTACCAGTGGGAGATGAGGACCAGCAAGAGCTTTCAGGGCTGGCACCTTTAGTGTAGGAGCAATCGCTGGACGTTCGCAATTTCGGTGTTGAGCTCTGACGTGAATTAGCGAGAGGAAGCGATCATACGTCAGGACCTTTGAGTGTCTAAACAAGGTCAGAGGCCAAGTGTTTGTGGTTCGTTTGAGAGGTTACCAGTGGGAGATGAGGACCAGCCACAGCTTTCAGGGCTGGCACCTTTAGTGTAGGAGCAATCGCTGGACGTTTGCAATTTCGGTGTTGAGCTCTGACGTGAATTAGCGAGAGGAAGCGATGATACTTCTGGACCTTTGCGTGTCTAAACAAGTTCAGAGGCCAAGTGTTTGTGGTTCGTTTGAGAGGTTACCAGTGGAAGATGAGGACCAGCAAGAGCTTTCAGGACTGGCACCTTTAGGGTAGGAGCAATCGCTGGACGTTCACAATTTCGGTGTTGAGCTCTGACGTGAATTAGCGAGAGGAAGCGATGATACTTCTGGACCTTTGAGTGTCTAAACAAGTTCAGAGGCCAAGTGTTTGTGGTTCGTTTGAGAGGTTACCAGAGGGAGATGAGGACCAGCAAGAATTTTCAGGGCTGGCACCTTTAGTGTAGGAGCAATCGCTGGACGTTTGCAATTTCGGTGTTGAGCTCTGACGTGAATTAGCGAGAGGAAGCGATGATACATCTGGACCTTTGAGTGTCTAAACAAGTTCAGAGGCCAAGTGTTTGTGGTTCGTTTGAGAGGTTACCAGTGGGAGATGAGGACCAGCAGGAGCTTTCAGGGCTGGCACCTTTAGTGTAGGAGCAATCGCTGGACGTTCGCAATTTCGGTGTTGAGCTCTGACATGAATTAGCGAGAGGAAGCGATGATACGTCTGGACCTTTGAGTGTCTAAACAAGTTCAGAGGCCAAGTGTTTGTGGTTCGTTTGAGAGGTTACCAGTGGGAGATGAGGACCAGCCACAGCTTTCAGGGCTGGCACCTTTAGGGTAGGAGCAATCGCTGGACGTTCGCAATTTCGGTGTTGAGCTCTGACATGAATTAGCGAGAGGAAGCGATGATACATCTGGCCCTTTGAGTGTCTAAACAAGTTCAGAGGCCAAGTGTTTGTGGTTCGTTTGAGAGGTTACCAGTGGGAGATGAGGACCAGCAAGAGCTTTCAGGGCTGGCACCTTTAGGGTAGGAGCAATCGCTGGACGTTCGCAGTTTCTGTGTTGAGCTCTGACATGAATTAATGAGAGGAAGCGATGATACGTCTGGACCTTTGAGTGTCTAAACAAGTTCAGAGGCCAAGTGTTTGTGGTTCGTTTGAGAGGTTACCAGTGGGAGATGAGGACCAGCAAGAGCTTTCAGGGCTGGCACCTTTAGTGTAGGAGCAATCGCTGGACGTTCGCAATTTCGGTGTTGAGCTCTGACGTGAATTAGCGAGAGGAAGCGATGATACGTCTGGACCTTTGAGTGTCTAAACAAGGTCAGAGGCCAAGTGTTTGTGGTTCGTTTGAGAGGTTACCAGTGGGAGATGAGGACCAGCCACAGCTTTCAGGGCTGGCACCTTTAGTGTAGGAGCAATCGCTGGACGTTTGCAATTTCGGTGTTGAGCTCTGACGTGAATTACCGAGAGGAAACGATGATACGTCTGGACCTTTGAGTGTCTAAACAAGTTCAGAGGCCAAGTGTTTGTGGTTCGTTTGAGAGGTTACCAGTGGGAGATGAGGACCAGCCACAGCTTTCAGGGCTGGCACCTTTAGTGTAGGAGCAATCGCTGGACGTTCGCAATTTCGGTGTTGAGCTCTGACGTGAATTAGCGAGAGGAAGCGATGATACGTCTGGACCTTTGTGTGTCTAAACAAGTTCAGAGGCCAAGTGTTTGTGGTTCGTTTGAGAGGTTACCAGTGGAAGATGAGGACCAGCAAGAGCTTTCAGGACTGGCACCTTTAGGGTAGGAGCAATCGCTGGACGTTCGCAATTTCGGTGTTGAGCTCTGACGTGAATTAGCGAGAGGAAGCGATGATACGTCTGGACCTTTGAGTGTCTAAACAAGTTCAGAGGCCAAGTGTTTGTGGTTCGTTTGAGAGGTTACCAGAGGGAGATGAGGACCAGCAAGAATTTTCAGGGCTGGCACCTTTAGTGTAGGAGCAATCGCTGGACGTTCGCAATTTCGGTGTTGAGCTCTGACGTGAATTAGCGAGAGGAAGCGATGATACGTCTGGACCTTTGCGTGTCTAAACAAGTTCAGAGGCCAAGTGTTTGTGGTTCGTTTGAGAGGTTACCAGTGGGAGATGAGGACCAGCCACAGCTTTCAGGGCTGGCACCTTTAGTGTAGGAGCAATCGCTGGACGTTCGCAATTTCGGTGTTGAGCTCTGACGTGAATTAGCGAGAGGAAGCGATGATACGTCTGGACCTTTGAGTGTCTAAACAAGTTCAGAGGCCAAGTGTTTGTGGTTCGTTTGAGAGGTTACCAGTGGGAGATGAGGACCAGCAATAGCTTTCAGGGCTGGCACCTTTAGGGTAGCAGCAATCGCTGGACATTCGCAATTTCGGTGTTGAGCTCTGACGTGAATTAGCGAGAGGAAGCGATGATACGTCTGGACCTTTGAGTGTCTAAACAAGTTCAGAGGCCAAGTGTTTGTGGTTCGTTTGAGAGGTTACCAGTGGGAGATGAGGACCAGCAAGAGCTTTCAGGGCTGGCACCTTTAGGGTAGGAGCAATCGCTGGACGTTCGCAATTTCGGTGTTGAGCTCTGACATGAATTAGCGAGAGGAAGCGATCATACGTCTGGACCTTTGCGTGTCTAAACAAGTTCAGAGGCCAAGTGTTTGTGGTTCGTTTGAGAGGTTACCAGTGGGAGATGAGGACCAGCCACAGTTTTCAGGGCTGGCACCTTTAGGGTAGGAGCAATCGCTGGACGTTCGCAATTTCTGTGCTGAGCTCTGACATGAATTAGCGAGAGGAAGCGATGATACGTCTGGACCTTTGCGTGTCTAAACAAGTTCAGAGGCCAAGTGTTTGTGGTTCGTTTGAGAGGTTACCAGAGGGAGATGAGGACCAGCAAGAATTTTCAGGGTTGGCACCTTTAGTGTAGGAGCAATCGCTGGACGTTCGCAATTTCGGTGTTGAGCTCTGACGTGAATTAGCGAGACGAAGCGATGATACATCTGGACCTTTGAGTGCCTAAACAAGTTCAGAGGCCAAGCGTTTGTGGTTCGTTTGAGAGGTTACCAGTGGGAGATGAGGACCAGCCACAGCTTTCAGGGCTGGCACCTTTAGTGTAGGAGCAATCGCTGGACGTTCGCAATTTCGGTGTTGAGCTCTGACGTGAATTAGCGAGAGGAAGCGATGATACTTCTGGACCTTTGAGTGCCTAAACAAGTTCAGAGGCCAAGTGTTTGTGGTTCGTTTGAGAGGTTACCAGTGGGAGATGAGGACCAGCAATAGCTTTCAGGGCTGGCACCTTTAGTGTAGGAGCAATCGCTGGACGTTCGCAATTTCGGTGTTGAGCTCTGACGTGAATTAGCGAGAGGAAGCGATGATACATCTGGACCTTTGAGTGTCTAAACAAGTTCAAAGGCCAAGTGTTTGTGGTTCGTTTGAGAGGTTACCAGTGGGAGATGAGGACCAGCCACAGCTTTCAGGGCTGGCACCTATAGTGTAGGAGCAATCGCTGGACGTTCGCAATTGCGGTGTTGAGCTCTGACGTGAATTAGCGAGCGTATGCGATGATACGTCTGGACCTTTGAGTGTCTAAACAAGTTCAGAGGCCAAGTGTTTGTGGTTCGTTTGAGAGGTTACCAGTGGGAGATGAGGACCAGCAAGAGCTTTCAGGGCTGGCACATTTAGTGTAGGAGCAATCGCTGGACGTTCGCAATTTCGGTGTTGAGCTCTGACGTGAATTAGCGAGAGGAAGCGATGATACTTCTGGACCTTTGTGTGTCTAAACAAGTTCAGAGGCCAAGTGTTTGTGGTTCGTTTGAGAGGTTACCAGTGGGAGATGAGGACCAGCAAGAGCTTTCAGGGCTGGCACCTTTAGTGTAGGAGCAATGGCTGGACGTTCGCAATTTCGGTGTTGAGCTCTGACGTGAATTAGCGAGAGGAAGCGATGATACGTCTGGGCCTTTGAGTGTCTAAACAAGTTCAGAGGCCAAGTGTTTGTGGTTCGTTTGAGAGGTTACCAGTGGGAGATGAGGACCAGCAAGAGCTTTCAGGGCTGGCACCTTTAGTGTAGGAGCAATCGCTGAACGTTCGCAATTTCTGTGTTGAGCTCTGACGTGAATTAGCGAGAGGAAGCGATGATACGTCTGGACCTTTGAGTGTCTAAACAAGTTCAGAGGCCAAGTGTTTGTGGTTCGTTTGAGAGGTTACCAGTGGGAGATGAGGACCAGCAAGAACTTTCAGGGCTGGCCCCTTTAGTGTAGGAGCAATCGCTGGACGTTCGCAATTTTGGTGTTGAGCTCTGACGTGAATTAGCGAGAGGAAGCGATGATACGTCTGGACCTTTGAGTGTCTAAACAAGTTCAGAGGCCAAGTGTTTGTGGTTCGTTTGAGAGGTTACCAGTGGGAGATGAGGACCAGCAAGAGCTTTCAGGGCTGGCACCTTTAGTGTAGGAGCAATCGCTGGACGTTTGCAATTTCGGTGTTGAGCTCTGACGTGAATTAGCGAGAGGAAACGATCATACGTCTGGACCTTTGCGTGTCTAAACAAGTTCAGAGGCCAAGTGTTTGTGGTTCGTTTGAGAGGTTACCAGTGGGAGATGAGGACCAGCAAGAGCTTTCAGGGCTGGCACCTTTAGGGTAGGAGCAATCGCTGGACGTTCGCAATTTCGGTGTTGAGCTCTGACGTGAATTAGCGAGAGGAAGCGATGATACTTCTGGACCTTTGTGTGTCTAAACAAGTTCAGAGGCCAAGTGTTTGTGGTTCGTTTGAGAGGTTACCAGTGAGAGATGAGGACCAGCAAGAGCTTTCAGGACTGGCACCTTTAGGGCAGGAGCAATCGATGGACGTTTGCAATTTTGGTGTTGAGCTCTGACGTGAATTAGCGAGAGAATGCGATGATACGTTGGACCTTTGAGTGCCTAAACAAGTTCAGAGGCCAAGTGTTTGTGTTTCATTTTAGAGGTTACCAGAGGCAGATGAGGACCAGCAAGAATTTTCAGGGCTGGCACCTTTAGTGTAGGAGCAATCGCTGGATGTTTGCAATTTCAGTGCTGATCTCTGACGTGAATTAGCGAGAGGAAGCGATGATACGTCTGGACCTTTGCGTGTCTAAACAAGTTCAGAGGCCAAATGTTTGTGGTTCTTTTTAGAGCTTACCAGTGGGAGATGAGGACCAGCCACAGCTTTCAGGGCTGGCACCTTTAGTGTAGGAGCAATCGCTGGACGTTCGCAATTTCGGTGTTGAGCTCTGACGTGAATTAGCGAGAGGAAGCGATGATACGTCTGGACCTTTGAGTGTCTAAGCAAGTTCAGAGGCCAAGTGTTTGTGGTTCGTTTGAGAGGTTACCAGTGGGAGATGAGGACCAGCCACAGCTTTCAGGGCTGGCACCTTTAGTGTAGGAGCAATCGCTGGACGTTTGCAATTTCGGTGTTGAGCTCTGACATGAATTAGCGAGAGGAAGCGATGATACGTCTGGACCTTTGAGTGTCTAAACAAGTTCAGAGGCCAAGTGTTTGTGGTTCGTTTGAGAGGTTACCAGTGGGAGATGAGGACCAGCCACAGCTTTCAGGGCTGGCACCTTTAGTGTAGGAGCCATCCCTGGACGTTCGCAATTTCGGTGTTGAGCTCTGACGTGAATTAGCGAGAGGAAGCGATGATACTTCTGGACCTTTGTGTGTCTAAACAAGTTCAGAGGCCAAGTGTTTGTGGTTCGTTTGAGAGGTTACCAGTGGGAGATGAGGACCAGCAAGAGCTTTCAGGGCTGGCACCTTTAGTGTAGGAGCAATCGCTGGACGTTCGCAATTTCGGTGTTGAGCTCTGACGTGAATTAGCGAGAGGAAGCGATGATACTTCTGGACCTTTGAGTGCCTAAACAAGTTCAGAGGCCAAGTGTTTGTGGTTCGTTTGAGAGGTTACCAGTGGGAGATGAGGACCAGCAATAGCTTTCAGGGCTGGCACCTTTAGTGTAGGAGCAATCGCTGGACGTTCGCAATTTCGGTGTTGAGCTCTGACGTGAATTAGCGAGAGGAAGCGATGATACATCTGGACCTTTGAGTGTCTAAACAAGTTCAAAGGCCAAGTGTTTGTGGTTCGTTTGAGAGGTTACCAGTGGGAGATGAGGACCAGCCACAGCTTTCAGGGCTGGCACCTTTAGTGTAGGAGCAATCGCTGGACGTTTGCAATTTCGGTGTTGAGCTCTGACGTGAATTAGCGAGCGTATGCGATGATACGTCTGGACCTTTGTGTGTCTAAACAAGTTCAGAGGCCAAGTGTTTGTGGTTCGTTTGAGAGGTTACCAGTGGGAGATGAGGACCAGCAAGAGCTTTCAGGGCTGGCACATTTAGTGTAGGAGCAATCGCTGGACGTTCGCAATTTCGGTGTTGAGCTCTGACGTGAATTAGCGAGAGGAAGCGATGATACTTCTGGACCTTTGTGTGTCTAAACAAGTTCAGAGGCCAAGTGTTTGTGGTTCGTTTGAGAGGTTACCAGTGGGAGATGAGGACCAGCCACAGCTTTCAGGGCTGGCACCTTTAGTGTAGGAGCAATGGCTGGACGTTCGCAATTTCGGTGTTGAGCTCTGACGTGAATTAGCGAGAGGAAGCGATGATACGTCTGGGCCTTTGAGTGTCTAAACAAGTTCAGAGGCCAAGTGTTTGTGGTTCGTTTGAGAGGTTACCAGTGGGAGATGAGGACCAGCCACAGCTTTCAGGGCTGGCACCTTTAGTGTAGGAGCAATCGCTGGACGTTCGCAATTTCTGTGTTGAGCTCTGACGTGAATTAGCGAGAGGAAGCGATGATACGTCTGGACCTTTGTGTGTCTAAACAAGTTCAGAGGCCAAGTGTTTGTGGTTCGTTTGAGAGGTTACCAGTGGGAGATGAGGACCAGCAAGAGCTTTCAGGGCTGGCACCTTTAGGGTAGGAGCAATCGCTGGACGTTCGCAGTTTCTGTGTTGAGCTCTGACATGAATTAATGAGAGGAAGCGATGATACGTCTGGACCTTTGAGTGTCTAAACAAGTTCAGAGGCCAAGTGTTTGTGGTTCGTTTGAGAGGTTACCAGTGGGAGATGAGGACCAGCAAGAGCTTTCAGGGCTGGCACCTTTAGTGTAGGAGCAATCGCTGGACGTTCGCAATTTTGGTGTTGAGCTCTGACGTGAATTAGCGAGAGGAAGCGATCATACGTCTGGACCTTTGTGTGTCTAAACAAGGTCAGAGGCCAAGTGTTTGTGGTTCGTTTGAGAGGTTACCAGTGGAGATGAGGACCAGCCACAGCTTTCAGGGCTGGCACCTTTAGTGTAGGAGCAATCGCTGGACGTTTGCAATTTCGGTGTTGAGCTCTGACGTGAATTACCGAGAGGAAACAATGAAACGTCTGGACCTTTGAGTATCTAAACAAGTTCAGAGGCCAAGTGTTTGTGGTTCGTTTGAGAGGTTACCAGTGGGAGATGAGGACCAGCCACAGCTTTCAGGGCTGGCACCTTTAGTGTAGGAGCAATCGCTGGACGTTTGCAATTTCGGTGTTGAGCTCTGACGTGAATTAGCGAGAGGAAGCGATGATACGTCTGGACCTTTGAGTGTCTAAACAAGTTCAGAGGCCAAGTCTTTGTGGTTCGTTTGAGAGGTTACCAGTGGAAGATGAGGACCAGCAAGAGCTTTCAGGACTGGCACCTTTAGGGTAGGAGCAATCGCTGGACGTTCACAATTTCGGTGTTGAGCTCTGACGTGAATTAGCGAGAGGAAGCGATGATACATCTGGACCTTTGAGTGACTAAACAAGTTCAGAGGCCAAGTGTTTGTGGTTCGTTTGAGAGGTTACCAGAGGGAGATGAGGACCAGCAAGAATTTTCAGGGCTGGCACCTTTAGTGTAGGAGCAATCGCTGGACGTTCGCAATTTCGGTGTTAAGCTCTGACGTGAATTAGCGAGAGGAAGCGATGATACGTCTGGACCTTTGCGTGTCTAAACAAGTTCAGAGGCCAAGTGTTTGTGGTTCGTTTGAGAGGTTACCAGTGGGAGATGAGGACCAGCCACAGCTTTCAGGGCTGGCACCTTTAGTGTAGGAGCAATCGCTGGACGTTCGCAATCTCGGTGTTGAGCTCTGACGTGAATTAGCGAGAGGAAGCGATGATACGTCTGGACCTTTGTGTGTCTAAACAAGTTCAGAGGCCAAGTGTTTGTGGTTCGTTTGAGAGGTTACCAGTGGGAGATGAGGACCAGCAATAGCTTTCAGGGCTGGCACCTTTAGGGTAGCAGCAATCGCTGGACATTCGCAATTTCGGTGTTGAGCTCTGACGTGAATTAGCGAGAGGAAGCGATGATACGTCTGGACCTTTGAGTGTCTAAACAAGTTCAGAGGCCAAGTGTTTGTGGTTCGTTTGAGAGGTTACCAGTGGGAGATGAGGACCAGCCACAGCTTTCAGGGCTGGCACCTTTAGGGTAGGAGCAATCGCTGGACGTTCGCAATTTCGGTGTTGAGCTCTGACATGAATTAGCGAGAGGAAGCGATGATACGTCTGGACCTTTGCGTGTCTAAACAAGTTCAGAGGCCAAGTGTTTGTGGTTCGTTTGAGAGGTTACCAGTGGGAGATGAGGACCAGCCACAGTTTTCAGGGCTGGCACCTTTAGTGTAGGAGCAATCGCTGGACGTTCGCAATTTCTGTGCTGAGCTCTGACTTGAATTAGCGAGAGGAAGCGATGATACGTCTGGACCTTTGCGTGTCTAAACAAGTTCAGAGGCCAAGTGTTTGTGGTTCGTTTGAGAGGTTACCAGTGGGAGATGAGGACCAGCAAGAATTTTCAGGGTTGGCACCTTTAGTGTAGGAGCAATCGCTGGACGTTCGCAATTTCGGTGTTGAGCTCTGACGTGAATTAGCGAGACGAAGCGATGATACGTCTGGACCTTTGAGTGCCTAAACAAGTTCAGAGGCCAAGCGTTTGTGGTTCGTTTGAGAGGTTACCAGTGGGAGATGAGGACCAGCCACAGCTTTCAGGGCTGGCACCTTTAGTGTAGGAGCAATCGCTGGACGTTCGCAATTTCGGTGTTGAGCTCTGACGTGAATTAGCGAGAGGAAGCGATGATACTTCTGGACCTTTGAGTGCCTAAACAAGTTCAGAGGCCAAGTGTTTGTGGTTCGTTTGAGAGGTTACCAGTGGGAGATGAGGACCAGCAATAGCTTTCAGGGCTGGCACCTTTAGTGTAGGAGCAATCGCTGGACGTTCGCAATTTCGGTGTTGAGCTCTGACGTGAATTAGCGAGAGGAAGCGATGATACATCTGGACGTTTGAGTGTCTAAACAAGTTCAAAGGCCAAGTGTTTGTGGTTCGTTTGAGAGGTTACCAGTGGGAGATGAGGACCAGCAAGAGCTTTCAGGGCTGGCACATTTAGTGTAGGAGCAATCGCTGGACGTTCGCAATTTCGGTGTTGAGCTCTGACGTGAATTAGCGAGAGGAAGCGATGATACTTCTGGACCTTTGTGTGTCTAAACAAGTTCAGAGGCCAAGTGTTTGTGGTTCGTTTGAGAGGTTACCAGTGGGAGATGAGGACCAGCAAGAGCTTTCAGGGCTGGCACCTTTAGTGTAGGAGCAATGGCTGGACGTTCGCTATTTCGGTGTTGAGCTCTGACGTGAATTAGCGAGAGGAAGCGATGATACGTCTGGGCCTTTGTGTGTCTAAACAAGTTCAGAGGCCAAGTGTTTGTGGTTCGTTTGAGAGGTTACCAGTGGGAGATGAGGACCAGCAAGAGCTTTCAGGGCTGGCGCCTTTAGTGTAGGAGCAATCGCTGAACGTTCGCAATTTCTGTGTTGAGCTCTGACGTGAATTAGCGAGAGGAAGCGATGATACGTCTGGACCTTTGAGTGTCTAAACAAGTTCAGAGGCCAAGTGTTTGTGGTTCGTTTGAGAGGTTACCAGTGGGAGATGAGGACCAGCAAGAACTTTCAGGGCTGGCCCCTTTAGTGTAGGAGCAATCGCTGGACGTTCGCAATTTTGGTGTTGAGCTCTGACGTGAATTAGCGAGAGGAAGCGATGATACTTCTGGACCTTTGAGTGTCTAAACAAGTTCAGAGGCCAAGTGTTTGTGGTTCGTTTGAGAGGTTACCAGTGGGAGATGAGGACCAGCAAGAGCTTTCAGGGCTGGCACCTTTAGTGTAGGAGCAATCGCTGGACGTTTGCAATTTCGGTGTTGAGCTCTGACGTGAATTAGCGAGAGGAAACGATCATACGTCTGGACCTTTGCGTGTCTAAACAAGTTCAGAGGCCAAGTGTTTGTGGTTCGTTTGAGAGGTTACCAGTGGGAGATGAGGACCAGCAAGAGCTTTCAGGGCTGGCACCTTTAGGGTAGGAGCAATCGCTGGACGTTCGCAATTTCGGTGTTGAGCTCTGACGTGAATTAGCGAGAGGAAGCGATGATACTTCTGGACCTTTGTGTGTCTAAACAAGTTCAGAGGCCAAGTGTTTGTGGTTCGTTTGAGAGGTTACCAGTGAGAGATGAGGACCAGCAAGAGCTTTCAGGACTGGCACCTTTAGGGCAGGAGCAATCGATGGACGTTTGCAATTTTGGTGTTGAGCTCTGACGTGAATTAGCGAGAGTATGCGATGATACGTCTGGACCTTTGAGTGCCTAAACAAGTTCAGAGGCCAAGTGTTTGTGTTTCATTTTAGAGGTTACCAGAGGGAGATGAGGACCAGCAAGAATTTTCAGGGCTGGCACCTTTAGTGTAGGAGCAATCGCTGGACGTTTGCAATTTCAGTGCTGATCTCTGACGTGAATTAGCGAGAGGAAGCGATCATACGTCTGGACCTTTGCGTGTCTAAACAAGTTCAGAGGCCAAGTGTTTGTGGTTCTTTTTAGAGCTTACCAGTGGGAGATGAGGACCAGCCACAGCTTTCAGGGCTGGCACCTTTAGTGTAGGAGCAATCGCTGGACGTTCGCAATTTCGGTGTTGAGCTCTGACGTGAATTAGCGAGAGGAAGCGATGATACGTCTGGACCTTTGAGTGTCTAAACAAGTTCAGAGGCCAAGTGTTTGTGGTTCGTTTGAGAGGTTACCAGTGGGAGATGAGGACCAGCCACAGCTTTCAGGGCTGGCACCTTTAGTGTAGGAGCAATCGCTGGACGTTTGCAATTTCAGTGCTGATCTCTGACGTGAATTAGCGAGAGGAAGCGATCATACGTCTGGACCTTTGCGTGTCTAAACAAGTTCAGAGGCCAAATGTTTGTGGTTCTTTTTAGAGCTTACCAGTGGGAGATGAGGACCAGCCACAGCTTTCAGGGCTGGCACCTTTAGTGTAGGAGCAATCGCTGGACGTTCGCAATTTCGGTGTTGAGCTCTGACGTGAATTAGCGAGAGGAAGCGATGATACGTCTGGACCTTTGAGTGTCTAAACAAGTTCAGAGGCCAAGTGTTTGTGGTTCGTTTGAGAGGTTACCAGTGGGAGATGAGGACCAGCCACAGCTTTCAGGGCTGGCACCTTTAGTGTAGGAGCAATCGCTGGACGTTTGCAATTTCGGTGTTGAGCTCTGACATGAATTAGCGAGAGGAAGCGATGATACGTCTGGACCTTTGAGTGTCTAAACAAGTTCAGAGGCCAAGTGTTTGTGGTTCGTTTGAGAGGTTACCAGTGGGAGATGAGGACCAGCCACAGCTTTCAGGGCTGGCACCTTTAGTGTAGGAGCAATCGCTGGACGTTCGCAATTTCGGTGTTGAGCTCTGACGTGAATTAGCGAGAGGAAGCGATGATACTTCTGGACCTTTGTGTGTCTAAACAAGTTCAGAGGCCAAGTGTTTGTGGTTCGTTTGAGAGGTTACCAGTGGGAGATGAGGACCAGCAAGAGCTTTCAGGGCTGGCACCTTTAGTGTAGGAGCAATCGCTGGACGTTCACAATTTCGGTGTTGAGCTCTGACGTGAATTAGCGAGAGGAAGCGATGATACTTCTGGACCTTTGCGTGTCTAAACAAGTTCAGAGGCCAAGTGTTTGTGGTTCGTTTGAGAGGTTACCAGTGGGAGATGAGGACCAGCAAGAGCTTTCAGGGCTGGCACCTTTAGTGTAGGAGCAATCGCTGGACGTTCGCAATTTCGGTGTTGAGCTCTGACGTGAATTAGCGAGAGGAAGCGATGATACATCTGGACCTTTGAGTGTCTAAACAAGTTCAAAGGCCAAGTGTTTGTGGTTCATTTGAGAGGTTACCAGTGGGAGATGAGGACCAGCCACAGCTTTCAGGGCTGGCACCTTTAGTGTAGGAGCAATCGCTGGACGTTTGCAATTTCGGTGTTGAGCTATGACGTGAATTAGCGAGCGTATGCGATGATACGTCTGGACCTTTGAGTGCCTAAACAAGTTCAGAGGCCAAGTGTTTGTGGTTCGTTTGAGAGGTTACCAGTGGGAGATGAGGACCAGCAATAGCTTTCAGGGCTGGCACCTTTAGTGTAGGAGCAATCGCTGGACGTTCGCAATTTCGGTGTTGAGCTCTGACGTGAATTAGCGAGAGGAAGCGATGATACATCTGGACCTTTGAGTGTCTAAACAAGTTCAAAGGCCAAGTGTTTGTGGTTCGTTTGAGAGGTTACCAGTGGGAGATGAGGACCAGCCACAGCTTTCAGGGCTGGCACCTTTAGTGTAGGAGCAATCGCTGGACGTTTGCAATTTCGGTGTTGAGCTATGACGTGAATTAGCGAGCGTATGCGATGATACGTCTGGACCTTTGAGTGTCTAAACAAGTTCAGAGGCCAAGTGTTTGTGGTTCGTTTGAGAGGTTACCAGTGGGAGATGAGGACCAGCAAGAGCTTTCAGGGCTGGCACATTTAGTGTAGGAGCAATCGATGGACGTTTGCAATTTTGGTGTTGAGCTCTGACGTGAATTAGCGAGAGTATGCGATGATACGTCTGGACCTTTGAGTGCCTAAACAAGTTCAGAGGCCAAGTGTTTGTGTTTCATTTTAGAGGTTACCAGAGGGAGATGAGGACCAGCAAGAATTTTCAGGGCTGGCACCTTTAGTGTAGGAGCAATCGCTGGACGTTTGCAATTTCAGTGCTGATCTCTGACGTGAATTAGCGAGAGGAAGCGATCATACGTCTGGACCTTTGCGTGTCTAAACAAGTTCAGAGGCCAAATGTTTGTGGTTCTTTTTAGAGCTTACCAGTGGGAGATGAGGACCAGCCACAGCTTTCAGGGCTGGCACCTTTAGTGTAGGAGCAATCGCTGGACGTTCGCAATTTCGGTGTTGAGCTCTGACGTGAATTAGCGAGAGGAAGCGATGATACGTCTGGACCTTTGAGTGTCTAAACAAGTTCAGAGGCCAAGTGTTTGTGGTTCGTTTGAGAGGTTACCAGTGGGAGATGAGGACCAGCCACAGCTTTCAGGGCTGGCACCTTTAGTGTAGGAGCAATCGCTGGACGTTTGCAATTTCGGTGTTGAGCTCTGACATGAATTAGCGAGAGGAAGCGATGATACGTCTGGACCTTTGAGTGTCTAAACAAGTTCAGAGGCCAAGTGTTTGTGGTTCGTTTGAGAGGTTACCAGTGGGAGATGAGGACCAGCCACAGCTTTCAGGGCTGGCACCTTTAGGGTAGGAGCAATCGCTGGACGTTCGCAATTTCGGTGTTGAGCTCTGACGTGAATTAGCGAGAGGAAGCGATGATACTTCTGGACCTTTGTGTGTCTAAACAAGTTCAGAGGCCAAGTGTTTGTGGTTCGTTTGAGAGGTTACCAGTGGGAGATGAGGACCAGCAAGAGCTTTCAGGGCTGGCACCTTTAGTGTAGGAGCAATCGCTGGACGTTCGCAATTTCGGTGTTGAGCTCTGACGTGAATTAGCGAGAGGAAGCGATGATACTTCTGGACCTTTGAGTGCCTAAACAAGTTCAGAGGCCAAGTGTTTGTGGTTCGTTTGAGAGGTTACCAGTGGGAGATGAGGACCAGCAATAGCTTTCAGGGCTGGCACCTTTAGTGTAGGAGCAATCGCTGGACGTTCGCAATTTCGGTGTTGAGCTCTGACGTGAATTAGCGAGAGGAAGCGATGATACATCTGGACCTTTGAGTGTCTAAACAAGTTCAAAGGCCAAGTGTTTGTGGTTCGTTTGAGAGGTTACCAGTGGGAGATGAGGACCAGCCACAGCTTTCAGGGCTGGCACCTTTAGTGTAGGAGCAATCGCTGGACGTTTGCAATTTCGGTGTTGAGCTATGACGTGAATTAGCGAGCGTATGCGATGATACGTCTGGACCTTTGAGTGCCTAAACAAGTTCAGAGGCCAAGTGTTTGTGGTTCGTTTGAGAGGTTACCAGTGGGAGATGAGGACCAGCAAGAGATTTCAGGGCTGGCACCTTTAGGGTAGGAGCAATCGCTGGACGTTCGCAATTTCGGTGTTGAGCTCTGACGTGAATTAGCGAGAGGAAGCGATGATACATCTGGACCTTTGAGTGTCTAAACAAGTTCAAAGGCCAAGTGTTTGTGGTTCGTTTGAGAGGTTACCAGTGGGAGATGAGGACCAGCCACAGCTTTCAGGGCTGGCACCTTTAGTGTAGGAGCAATCGCTGGACGTTTGCAATTTCGGTGTTGAGCTCTGACGTGAATTAGCGAGCGTATGCGATGATACGTCTGGACCTTTGAGTGTCTAAACAAGTTCAGAGGCCAAGTGTTTGTGGTTCGTTTGAGAGGTTACCAGTGGGAGATGAGGACCAGCAAGAGCTTTCAGGGCTGGCACATTTAGTGTAGGAGCAATCGCTGGACGTTCGCAATTTCGGTGTTGAGCTCTGACGTGAATTAGCGAGAGGAAGCGATGATACTTCTGGACCTTTGTGTGTCTAAACAAGTTCAGAGGCCAAGTGTTTGTGGTTCGTTTGAGAGGTTACCAGTGGGAGATGAGGACCAGCCACAGCTTTCAGGGCTGGCACCTTTAGTGTAGGAGCAATGGCTGGACGTTCGCAATTTCGGTGTTGAGCTCTGACGTGAATTAGCGAGAGGAAACGATGATACGTCTGGACCTTTGAGTGTCTAAACAAGTTCAGAGGCCAAGTGTTTGTGGTTCGTTTGAGAGGTTACCAGTGGGAGATGAGGACCAGCAAGAGCTTTCAGGGCTGGCACCTTTAGTGTAGGAGCAATCGCTGGACGTTCGCAATTTCGGTGTTGAGCTCTGACATGAATTAGCGAGAGGAAGCGATGATACTTCTGGACCTTTGTGTGTCTAAACAAGTTCAGAGGCCAAGTGTTTGTGGTTCGTTTGAGAGGTTACCAGTGGGAGATGAGGACCAGCAAGAGCTTTCAGGACTGGCACCTTTAGGGCAGGAGCAATCGATGGACGTTTGCAATTTTGGTGTTGAGCTCTGACGTGAATTAGCGAGAGTATGCGATGATACGTCTGGACCTTTGAGTGCCTAAACAAGTTCAGAGGCCACGTGTTTGTGTTTCATTTTAGAGGTTACCAGTGGGAGATGAGGACCAGCCACAGCTTTCAGGGCTGGCACCTTTAGTGTAGGAGCAATCGCTGGACGTTTGCAATTTCGGTGTTGAGCTCTGACGTGAATTAGCGAGCGTATGCGATGATACGTCTGGACCTTTGAGTGTCTAAACAAGTTCAGAGGCCAAGTGTTTGTGGTTCGTTTGAGAGGTTACCAGTGGGAGATGAGGACCAGCAATAGCTTTCAGGGCTGGCACATTTAGTGTAGGAGCAATCGCTGGACGTTCGCAATTTCGGTGTTGAGCTCTGACGTGAATTAGCGAGAGGAAGCGATGATACGTCTGGACCTTTGAGTGTCTAAACAAGTTCAGAGGCCAAGTGTTTGTGGTTCGTTTGAGAGGTTACCAGTGGGAGATGAGGACCAGCAAGAATTTTCAGGGCTGGCACCTTTAGTGTAGGAGCAATCGCTGGACGTTCGCAATTTCGGTGTTGAGCTCTGACATGAATTAGCGAGAGGAAGCGATGATACGTCTGGACCTTTGAGTGTCTAAACAAGTTCAGAGGCCAAGTGTTTGTGGTTCGTTTGAGAGGTTACCAGTGGGAGATGAGGACCAGCAAGAGCTTTCAGGGCTGGCACCTTTAGTGTAGGAGCAATCGCTGGACGTTCGCAATTTCGGTGTTGAGCTCTGACGTGAATTAGCGAGAGGAAGCGATGATACTTCTGGACCTTTGTGTGTCTAAACAAGTTCAGAGGCCAAGTGTTTGTGGTTCGTTTGAGAGGTTACCAGTGGGAGATGAGGACCAGCCACAGCTTTCAGGGCTGGCACCTTTAGTGTAGGAGCAATCGCTGGACTTTTGCAATTTCGGTGTTGAGCTCTGACGTGAATTAGCGAGAGGAAGCGATGATACGTCTGGACCTTTGAGTGTCTAAACAAGTTCAGAGGCCAAGTGTTTGTGGTTCGTTTGAGAGGTTACCAGTGGGAGATGAGGACCAGCCACAGCTTTCAGGGCTGGCACCTTTAGTGTAGGAGCAATCGCTGGACGTTTGCAATTTCGGTGTTGAGCTCTGACGTGACTTAGCGAGAGGAAGCGATGATACGTCTGGACCTTTGAGTGTCTAAACAAGTTCAAAGGCCATGTGTTTGTGGTTCGTTTGAGAGGTTACCAGTGGGAGATGAGGACCAGGAAGAACTTTCAGGGCTGGCACCTTTAGTGTAGGAGCAATCGCTGGACGTTCGCAATTTCGGTGTTGAGCTCTGACGTGAATTAGCGAGAGGAAACGATGATACGTCTGGACCTTTGAGTGTCTAAACAAGTTCAGAGGCCAAGTGTTTGTGGTTCGTTTGAGAGGTTACCAGTGGGAGATGAGGACCAGCCACAGCTTTCAGGGCTGCCACCTTTAGTGTAAGAGCGATCGCTGGACATTCGCAGTTTGGGTGTTGATCTCTGACGTCAGTTAGCGAGAGGAAGCAATGATACGTCTGGACCTTTGAGTGTCTAAACAAGTTCAGAGGCCAAGTGTTTGTGGTTCGTTTGAGAGGTTACCAGTGGGAGATGAGGACCAGCAAGAGCTTTCAGGGCTGGCACCTTTAGTGTAGGAGCAATCGCTGGACGTTCGCAATTTCAGTGTTGAGCTCTGACGTGACTTAGCGAGAGGAAGCGATGATACGTCTGGACCTTTGAGTGTCTAAACAAGTTCAGAGGCCAAGTGTTTGTGGTTCGTTTGAGAGGTTACCAGTGGGAGATGAGGACCAGCCACAGCTTTCAGGGCTGGCACCTTTAGGGTAGGAGCAATCGCTGGACGTTTGCAATTTCGGTGTTGAGCTCTGACGTGAATTAGCAAGAGGAAGCGATGATACGTCTGGACCTTTGCGTGTCTAAACAAGTTCAGAGGCCAAGTGTTTGTGGTTCGTTTGATAGGTTACCAGTGGGAGATGAGGACCAGCAAGAGCTTTCAGGGCTGGCACCTTTAGTGTAGGAGCAATCGCTGGACGTTTGCAATTTCGGTGTTGAGCTCTGACGTGACTTAGCGAGAGGAAGCGATGATACGTCTGGACCTTTGAGTGTCTAAACAAGTTCAGAGGCCAAGTGTTTGTGGTTCGTTTGAGAGGTTACCAGTGGGAGATGAGGACCAGCCACAGCTTTCAGGGCTGGCACCTTTAGTGTAGGAGCAATCGCTGGACGTTCGCAATTTTGGTGTTGAGCTCTGACATGAATTAGCGAGAGGAAGCGATCATACGTCTGGACCTTTGCGTGTCTAAACAAGTTCAGAGGCCAAGTGTTTGTGGTTCGTTTGAGAGGTTACCAGTGGGAGATGAGGACCAGCCACAGCTTTCAGGGCTGGCACCTTTAGTGTAGGAGCAATCGCTGGACGTTCGCAATTTCGGTGTTGAGCTCTGACGTGAATTAGCGAGAGGAAGCGATGATACTTCTGGACGTTTGTGTGTCTAAACAAGTTCAGAGGCCAAGTGTTTGTGGTTCGTTTGAGAGGTTACCAGTGGGAGATGAGGACCAGCAAGAATTTTCAGGGCTGGCACCTTTAGTGTAGGAGCAATCGCTGGACGTTCGCAATTTCGGTGTTGAGCTCTGACATGAATTAGCGAGAGGAAGCTATGATACGTCTGGACCTTTGTGTGTCTAAACAAGTTCAGAGGCCAAGTGTTTGTGGTTCGTTTGAGAGGTTACCAGTGGGAGATGAGGACCAGCAAGAGCTTTCAGGGCTGGCACCTTTAGTGTAGGAGCAATCGCTGGACGTTTGCAATTTCAGTGTTGAGCTCTGACGTGAATTAGCGAGAGGAAGCGATGATACGTCTGGACCTTTGAGTGTCTAAACAAGTTCAGAGGCCAAGTGTTTGTGGTTCGTTTGAGAGGTTACCAGTGGGAGATGAGGACCAGCAAGAATTTTCAGGGCTGGCACCTTTAGGGTAGGAGCAATCGCTGGACGTTCGCAATTTCGGTGTTGAGCTCTGACGTGAATTAGCGAGAGGAAGCGATCATACGTCTCGACCTTTGAGTGTCTAAACAAGTTCAGAGGCCAAGTGTTTGTGGTTCGTTTGAGAGGTTACCAGTGGGAGATGAGGACCAGCCACAGCTTTCAGGGCTGGCACCTTTAGTGTAGGAGCAATCGCTGGACGTTCGCAATTTCGGTGTTGAGCTCTGACGTGAATTAGCGAGAGGAAGCGATGATACGTCTGGACCTTTGAGTGTCTAAACAAGTTCAGAGGCCAAGTGTTTGTGGTTCGTTTGAGAGGTTACCAGTGGGAGATGAGGACCAGCCACAGCTTTCAGGGCTGGCACCTTTAGTGTAGGAGCAATCGCTGGACGTTCGCAATTTCGGTGTTGAGCTCTGACGTGAATTGGCGAGAGGAAGCGATGATACGTCTGGACCTTTGAGTGTCTAAACAAGTTCAGAGGCCAAGTGTTTGTGGTTCGTTTGAGAGGTTACCAGTGGGAGATGAGGACCAGCAAGAGCTTTCAGGGCTGGCACCTTTAGTGTAGGAGCAATCGCTGGACGTTTGCAATTTCAGTGTTGAGCTCTGACGTGAATTAGCGAGAGGAAGCGATGATACGTCTGGACCTTTGAGTGTCTAAACAAGTTCAGAGGCCAAGTGTTTGTGGTTCGTTTGAGAGGTTACCAGTGGGAGATGAGGACCAGCCACAGCTTTCAGGGCTGGCACCTTTAGTGTAGGAGCAATCGCTGGACGTTCGCAATTTCGGTGTTGAGCTCTGACGTGACTTAGCGAGAGGAAGCGATCAAACGTCTGGACCTTTGAGTGTCTAAACAAGTTCAGAGGCCAAGTGTTTGTGGTTCGTTTGAGAGGTTACCAGTGGGAGATGAGGACCAGCAAGAGCTTTCAGGGCTGGCACCTTTAGTGTAGGAGCAATCGCTGGACGTTCGCAATTTCGGTGTTGAGCTCTGACGTGAATTAGCGAGAGGAAGCGATCATACGTCTGGACCTTTGAGTGTCTAAACAAGTTCAGAGGCCAAGTGTTTGTGGTTCGTTTGAGAGGTTACCAGTGGGAGATGAGGACCAGCAAGAGCTTTCAGGGCTGGCACCTTTAGTGTAGGAGCAATCGCTGGACGTTCGCAATTTCGGTGTTGAGCTCTGACGTGAATTAGGAAGAGGAAGCGATGATACGTCTGGACCTTTGAGTGTCTAAACAAGTTCAGAGGCCAAGTGTTTGTGGTTCGTTTGAGAGGTTACCAGAGGGAGATGAGGACCAGCAAGAATTTTCAGGGCTGGCACCTTTAGTGTAGGAGCAATCGCTGGACGTTCGCAATTTCGGTGTTGAGCTCTGACGTGAATTAGCGAGAGGAAGCGATCATACGTCTGGACCTTTGCGTGTCTAAACAAGTTCAGAGGCCAAGTGTTTGTGGTTCGTTTGAGAGGTTACCAGTGGGAGATGAGGACCAGCCACAGCTTTCAGGGCTGGCACCTTTAGTGTAGGAGCAATCGCTGGACGTTCGCAATTTCGGTGTTGAGCTCTGACGTGAATTAGCGAGAGGAAACGATGATACGTCTGGACCTTTGAGTGTCTAAACAAGTTCAGAGGCCAAGTGTTTGTGGTTCGTTTGAGAGGTTACCAGTGGGAGATGAGGACCAGCAAGAATTTTCAGGGCTGGCAGCTTTAGTGTAGGAGCAATCGCTGGACGTTCGCAATTTCGGTGTTGAGCTCTGATGTGAATTAGCGAGAGGAAGCGATCATACGTCTGGACCTTTGAGTGTCTAAACAAGTTCAGAGGCCAAGTGTTTGTGGTTCGTTTGAGAGGTTACCAGTGGGAGATGAGGACCAGCAAGAGCTTTCAGGGCTGGCACCTTTAGGGTAGGAGCAATCGCTGGACGTTCGCAATTTCGGTGTTGAGCTCTGACGTGACTTAGCGAGAGGAAGCGATGATACGTCTGGACCTTTGCGTGTCTAAACAAGTTCAGAGGCCAAGTGTTTGTGGTTCGTTTGATAGGTTACCAGTGGGAGATGAGGACCAGCAAGAGCTTTCAGGGCTGGCACCTTTAGTGTAGGAGCAATCGCTGGACGTTTGCAATTTCGGTGTTGAGCTCTGACGTGACTTAGCGAGAGGAAGCGATGATACGTCTGGACCTTTGAGTGTCTAAACAAGTTCAGAGGCCAAGTGTTTGTGGTTCGTTTGAGAGGTTACCAGTGGGAGATGAGGACCAGCCACAGCTTTCAGGGCTGGCACCTTTAGTGTAGGAGCAATCGCTGGACGTTCGCAATTTTGGTGTTGAGCTCTGACATGAATTAGCGAGAGGAAGCGATCATACGTCTGGACCTTTGCGTGTCTAAACAAGTTCAGAGGCCAAGTGTTTGTGGTTCGTTTGAGAGGTTACCAGTGGGAGATGAGGACCAGCCACAGCTTTCAGGGCTGGCACCTTTAGTGTAGGAGCAATCGCTGGACGTTCGCAATTTCGGTGTTGAGCTCTGACGTGAATTAGCGAGAGGAAGCGATGATACTTCTGGACGTTTGTGTGTCTAAACAAGTTCAGAGGCCAAGTGTTTGTGGTTCGTTTGAGAGGTTACCAGTGGGAGATGAGGACCAGCAAGAATTTTCAGGGCTGGCACCTTTAGTGTAGGAGCAATCGCTGGACGTTCGCAATTTCGGTGTTGAGCTCTGACATGAATTAGCGAGAGGAAGCTATGATACGTCTGGACCTTTGTGTGTCTAAACAAGTTCAGAGGCCAAGTGTTTGTGGTTCGTTTGAGAGGTTACCAGTGGGAGATGAGGACCAGCAAGAGCTTTCAGGGCTGGCACCTTTAGTGTAGGAGCAATCGCTGGACGTTTGCAATTTCAGTGTTGAGCTCTGACGTGAATTAGCGAGAGGAAGCGATGATACGTCTGGACCTTTGAGTGTCTAAACAAGTTCAGAGGCCAAGTGTTTGTGGTTCGTTTGAGAGGTTACCAGTGGGAGATGAGGACCAGCAAGAATTTTCAGGGCTGGCACCTTTAGGGTAGGAGCAATCGCTGGACGTTCGCAATTTCGGTGTTGAGCTCTGACGTGAATTAGCGAGAGGAAGCGATCATACGTCTCGACCTTTGAGTGTCTAAACAAGTTCAGAGGCCAAGTGTTTGTGGTTCGTTTGAGAGGTTACCAGTGGGAGATGAGGACCAGCCACAGCTTTCAGGGCTGGCACCTTTAGTGTAGGAGCAATCGCTGGACGTTCGCAATTTCGGTGTTGAGCTCTGACGTGAATTAGCGAGAGGAAGCGATGATACGTCTGGACCTTTGAGTGTCTAAACAAGTTCAGAGGCCAAGTGTTTGTGGTTCGTTTGAGAGGTTACCAGTGGGAGATGAGGACCAGCCACAGCTTTCAGGGCTGGCACCTTTAGTGTAGGAGCAATCGCTGGACGTTCGCAATTTCGGTGTTGAGCTCTGACGTGAATTGGCGAGAGGAAGCGATGATACGTCTGGACCTTTGAGTGTCTAAACAAGTTCAGAGGCCAAGTGTTTGTGGTTCGTTTGAGAGGTTACCAGTGGGAGATGAGGACCAGCAAGAGCTTTCAGGGCTGGCACCTTTAGTGTAGGAGCAATCGCTGGACGTTTGCAATTTCAGTGTTGAGCTCTGACGTGAATTAGCGAGAGGAAGCGATGATACGTCTGGACCTTTGAGTGTCTAAACAAGTTCAGAGGCCAAGTGTTTGTGGTTCGTTTGAGAGGTTACCAGTGGGAGATGAGGACCAGCCACAGCTTTCAGGGCTGGCACCTTTAGTGTAGGAGCAATCGCTGGACGTTCGCAATTTCGGTGTTGAGCTCTGACGTGACTTAGCGAGAGGAAGCGATCAAACGTCTGGACCTTTGAGTGTCTAAACAAGTTCAGAGGCCAAGTGTTTGTGGTTCGTTTGAGAGGTTACCAGTGGGAGATGAGGACCAGCAAGAGCTTTCAGGGCTGGCACCTTTAGTGTAGGAGCAATCGCTGGACGTTCGCAATTTCGGTGTTGAGCTCTGACGTGAATTAGCGAGAGGAAGCGATCATACGTCTGGACCTTTGAGTGTCTAAACAAGTTCAGAGGCCAAGTGTTTGTGGTTCGTTTGAGAGGTTACCAGTGGGAGATGAGGACCAGCAAGAGCTTTCAGGGCTGGCACCTTTAGTGTAGGAGCAATCGCTGGACGTTCGCAATTTCGGTGTTGAGCTCTGACGTGAATTAGGAAGAGGAAGCGATGATACGTCTGGACCTTTGAGTGTCTAAACAAGTTCAGAGGCCAAGTGTTTGTGGTTCGTTTGAGAGGTTACCAGAGGGAGATGAGGACCAGCAAGAATTTTCAGGGCTGGCACCTTTAGTGTAGGAGCAATCGCTGGACGTTCGCAATTTCGGTGTTGAGCTCTGACGTGAATTAGCGAGAGGAAGCGATCATACGTCTGGACCTTTGCGTGTCTAAACAAGTTCAGAGGCCAAGTGTTTGTGGTTCGTTTGAGAGGTTACCAGTGGGAGATGAGGACCAGCCACAGCTTTCAGGGCTGGCACCTTTAGTGTAGGAGCAATCGCTGGACGTTCGCAATTTCGGTGTTGAGCTCTGACGTGAATTAGCGAGAGGAAACGATGATACGTCTGGACCTTTGAGTGTCTAAACAAGTTCAGAGGCCAAGTGTTTGTGGTTCGTTTGAGAGGTTACCAGTGGGAGATGAGGACCAGCAAGAATTTTCAGGGCTGGCAGCTTTAGTGTAGGAGCAATCGCTGGACGTTCGCAATTTCGGTGTTGAGCTCTGATGTGAATTAGCGAGAGGAAGCGATCATACGTCTGGACCTTTGAGTGTCTAAACAAGTTCAGAGGCCAAGTGTTTGTGGTTCGTTTGAGAGGTTACCAGTGGGAGATGAGGACCAGCAAGAGCTTTCAGGGCTGGCACCTTTAGGGTAGGAGCAATCGCTGGACGTTCGCAATTTCGGTGTTGAGCTCTGACGTGACTTAGCGAGAGGAAGCGATGATACGTCTGGACCTTTGAGTGTCTAAACAAGTTCAGAGGCCAAGTGTTTGTGGTTCGTTTGAGAGGTTACCAGTGGGAGATGAGGACCAGGAAGAACTTTCAGGGCTGGCACCTTTAGTGTAGGAGCAATCGCTGGACGTTCGCAATTTCGGTGTTGAGCTCTGACATGAATTAGCGAGAGGAAGCGATGATACGTCTGGACCTTTGAGTGTCTAAACAAGTTCAGAGGCCAAGTGTTTGTGGTTCGTTTGAGAGGTTACCAGTGGGAGATGAGGACCAGCAAGAGCTTTCAGGGCTGGCACCTTTAGGGTAGGAGCAATCGCTGGACGTTCGCAATTTTGGTGTTGAGCTCTGACATGAATTAGCGAGAGGAAGCGATGATACGTCTGGACCTTTGAGTGTCTAAACAAGTTCAGAGGCCAAGTGTTTGTGGTTCGTTTGAGAGGTTACCAGTGGGAGATGAGGACCAGCCACAGCTTTCAGGGCTGGCACCTTTAGGGTAGGAGCAATCGCTGGACGTTCGCAATTTCTGTGTTGAGCTCTGACGTGAATTAGCGAGAGGAAGCGATGATACGTCTGGACCTTTGAGTGTCTAAACAAGTTCAGAGGCCAAGTGTTTGTGGTTCGTTTGAGAGGTTACCAGTGGGAGATGAGGACCAGCCACAGCTTTCAGGGCTGGCACCTTTAGTGTAGGAGCAATCGCTGGACGTTTGCAATTTCGGTGTTGAGCTCTGACGTGAATTAGCGAGAGGAAGCGATGATACTTCTGGACCTTTGCGTGTCTAAACAAGTTCAGAGGCCAAGTGTTTGTGGTTCGTTTGAGAGGTTACCAGTGGGAGATGAGGACCAGCCACAGCTTTCAGGGCTGGCACCTTTAGGGTAGGAGCAATCGCTGGACGTTCGCAATTTCGGTGTTGAGCTCTGACGTGAATTAGCGAGAGGAAACAATGAAACGTCTGGACCTTTGAGTATCTAAACACTTTCAGAGGCCAAGTGTTTGTGGTTCGTTTGAGAGGTTACCAGTGGGAGATGAGGACCAGCAAGAGCTTTCAGGTCTGGCACCTTTAGTGTAGGAGCAATCGCTGGACGTTCGCAATTTCGGTGTTGAGCTCTGACGTGAATTAGCGAGAGGAAGCGATGATACGTCTGGACCTTTGCGGGTCTAAACAAGTTCAGAGGCCAAGTGTTTGTGGTTCGTTTGAGAGGTTACCAGTGGGAGATGAGGACCAGCCACAGCTTTCAGGGCTGGCACCTTTAGTGTAGGAGCAATCGCTGGACGTTTGCAATTTCGGTGTTGAGCTCTGACGTGAATTAGCGAGAGGAAGCGATGATACGTCTGGACCTTTGAGTGTCTAAACAAGTTCAAAGGCCATGTGTTTGTGGTTCGTTTGAGAGGTTACCAGAGGGAGATGAGGACCAGCCACAGCTTTCAGGGCTGGCACCTTTAGTGTAGGAGCAATCGCTGGACGTTCGCAATTTTGGTGTTGAGCTCTGACGTGAATTAGCGAGAGGAAGCGATGATACTTCTGGACATTTGAGTGTCTAAACAAGTTCAGAGGCCAAGTGTTTGTGGTTCGTTTGAGAGGTTACCAGTGGGAGGTGAGGACCAGCAAGGGCTTTCAGGGCTGGCACCTTTAGTGTAGGAGCAATCGCTGGACGTTCGCAATTTCGGTGTTGAGCTCTGACGTGAATTAGCGAGAGGAAGCGATGATACGTCTGGACCTTTGCGTGTCTAAACAAGTTCAGAGGCCAAGTGTTTGTGGTTCGTTTGAGAGGTTACCAGTGGGAGATGAGGACCAGCAACAGCTTTCAGGGCTGGCACCTTTAGTGTAGGAGCAATCGCTGGACGTTTGCAATTGCGGTGTTGAGCTCTGACGTGAATTAGCGAGAGGAAGCTGTGATACATCTGGACCTTTGAGTGTCTAAACAAGTTCAGAGGCCAAGTGTTTGTGGTTCGTTTGAGAGGTTACCAGTGGGAGATGAGGACCAGCAAGAATTTTCAGGGCTGGCACCTTTAGTGTAGGAGCAATCGCTGGACGTTCGCAATTTCGGTGTTGAGCTCTGACGTGAATTAGCGAGAGGAAGCGATCATACTTCTGGACCTTTGAGTGTCTAAACAAGTTCAGAGGCCAAGTGTTTGTGGTTCGTTTGAGAGGTTACCAGTGGGAGATGAGGACCAGCCACAGCTTTCAGGGCTGGCACCTTTAGGGTAGGAGCAATCGCTGGACGTTCGCAATTTCGGTGTTGAGCTCTGACATGAATTAGCGAGAGGAAGCGATGATACGTCTGGACCTTTGAGTGTCTAAACAAGTTCAGAGGCCAAGTGTTTGTGGTTCGTTTGAGAGGTTACCAGTGGGAGATGAGGACCAGCCACAGCTTTCAGGGCTGGCACCTTTAGTGTAGGAGCAATCGCTGGACGTTCGCAATTTCAGTGCTGAGCTCTGACATGAATTAGCGAGAGGAAGCGATGATACGTCTGGACCTTTGCGTGTCTAAACAAGTTCAGAGGCCAAGTGTTTGTGGTTCGTTTGAGAGGTTACCAGTGGGAGATGAGGACCAGCCACAGCTTTCAGGGCTGGCACCTTTAGTGTAGGAGCAATCGCTGGACGTTCGCAATTTCAGTGTTGAGCTCTGACGTGAATTAGCGAGAGGAAGCGATGATACGTCTGGACCTTTGAGTGTCTAAACAAGTTCAGAGGCCAAGTGTTTGTGGTTCGTTTGAGAGGTTACCAGAGGGAGATGAGGACCAGGAAGAATTTTCAGGGCTGGCACCTTTAGTGTAGGAGCAATCGCTGGACGTTCGCAATTTCGGTGTTGAGCTCTGACGTGAATTAGCGAGACGAAGCGATGATACGTCTGGACCTTTGAGTGTCTAAACAAGTTCAGAGGCCAAGTGTTTGTGGTTCGTTTGAGAGGTTACCAGTGGGAGATGAGGACCAGCCACAGCTTTCAGGGCTGGCACCTTTAGTGTAGGAGCAATCGCTGGACGTTCGCAATTTCGGTGTTGAGCTCTGACATGAATTAGCGAGAGGAAGCGATGATACGTCTGGACCTTTGAGTGTCTAAACAAGTTCAGAGGCCAAGTGTTTGTGGTTCGTTTGAGAGGTTACCAGTGGGAGATGAGGACCAGCAAGAGCTTTCAGGGCTGGCACCTTTAGGGTAGGAGCAATCGCTGGACGTTCGCAATTTTGGTGTTGAGCTCTGACATGAATTAGCGAGAGGAAGCGATGATACGTCTGGACCTTTGAGTGTCTAAACAAGTTCAGAGGCCAAGTGTTTGTGGTTCGTTTGAGAGGTTACCAGTGGGAGATGAGGATCAGCCACAGCTTTCAGGGCTGGCACCTTTAGGGCAGGAGCAATCGCTGGACGTTCGCAATTTCGGTGTTGAGCTCTGACGTGAATTAGCGAGATGAAGCGATGATACGTCTGGACCTTTGAGTGTCTAAACAAGTTCAGAGGCCAAGTGTTTGTGGTTCGTTTGAGAGGTTACCAGTGGGAGATGAGGACCAGCAAGAGCTTTCAGGGCTGGCACCTTTAGGGTAGGAGCAATCGCTGGACGTTCGCAATTTCTGTGTTGAGCTCTGACGTGAATTAGCGAGAGGAAGCGATCATACGTCTGGACCTTTGAGTGTCTAAACAAGTTCAGAGGCCAAGTGTTTGTGGTTCGTTTGAGAGGTTACCAGTGGGAGATGAGGACCAGCCACAGCTTTCAGGGCTGGCACCTTTAGGGTAGGGGCAATCGCTGGACGTTTGCAATTTCGGTGTTGAGCTCTGACGTGAATTAGCGAGAGGAAGCGATGATACTTCTGGACCTTTGCGTGTCTAAACAAGTTCAGAGGCCAAGTGTTTGTGGTTCGTTTGAGAGGTTACCAGTGGGAGATGAGGACCAGGAAGAACTTTCAGGGCTGGCACCTTTAGTGTAGGAGCAATCGCTGGACGTTCGCAATTGCGGTGTTGAGCTCTGACCTGAATTAGCGAGAGGAAACAATGAAACGTCTGGACCTTTGTGTGTCTAAACACTTTCAGAGGCCAAGTGTTTGTGGTTCGTTTGAGAGGTTACCAGTGGGAGATGAGGACCAGCAAGAGCTTTCAGGGCTGGCACCTTTAGTGTAGGAGCAATCCCTGGACGTTCGCAATTTCGGTGTTGAGATCTGACGTGAATTAGCGAGATGAAGCGATGATACGTCTGGACCTTTGAGTGTCTAAACAAGTTCAGAGGCCACGTGTTTGTGGTTCGTTTGAGAGGTTACCAGTGGGAGATGAGGACCAGCCACAGCTTTCAGGGCTGGCACCTTTAGTGTAGGAGCAATCGCTGGACGTTCGCAATTTCGGTGTTGAGCTCTGACGTGAATTAGCGAGAGGAAGCGATCATACTTCTGGACCTTTGCGGGTCTAAACAAGTTCAGAGGCCAAGTGTTTGTGGTTCGTTTGAGAGGTTACCAGTGGGAGATGAGGACCAGCCACAGCTTTCAGGGCTGGCACCTTTAGTGTAGGAGCAATCGCTGGACGTTTGCAATTTCGGTGTTGAGCTCTGACGTGAATTAGCGAGAGGAAGCGATGATACGTCTGGACCTTTGAGTGTCTAAACAAGTTCAAAGGCCATGTGTTTGTGGTTCGTTTGAGAGGTTACCAGAGGGAGATGAGGACCAGCCACAGCTTTCAGGGCTGGCACCTTTAGTGTAGGAGCAATCGCTGGACGTTCGCAATTTTGGTGTTGAGCTCTGACGTGAATTAGCGAGAGGAAACAATGAAACGTCTGGACCTTTGAGTATCTAAACACTTTCAGAGGCCAAGTGTTTGTGGTTCGTTTGAGAGGTTACCAGTGGGAGATGAGGACCAGCAAGAGCTTTCAGGGCTGGCACCTTTAGTGTAGGAGCAATCGCTGGACGTTCGCAATTTTGGTGTTGAGCTCTGACGTGAATTAGCGAGATGAAGCGATGATACGTCTGGACCTTTGAGTGTCTAGACAAGTTCAGAGGCCACGTGTTTGTGGTTCGTTTGAGAGGTTACCAGTGGGAGATGAGGACCAGCAAGAGCTTTCAGGGCTGGCAGCTTTAGTGTAGGAGCAATCGCTGGACGTTTGCAATTTCGGTGTTGAGCTCTGACGTGAATTAGCGAGAGGAAGCGATGATTCGTCTGGACCTTTGCGGGTCTAAACAAGTTCAGAGGCCAAGTGTTTGTGGTTCGTTTGAGAGGTTACCAGTGGGAGATGAGGACCAGCCACAGCTTTCAGGGCTGGCACCTTTAGTGTAGGAGCAATCGCTGGACGTTTGCAATTTTGGTGTTGAGCTCTGACGTGAATTAGCGAGAGGAAGCGATGATACGTCTGGACCTTTGAGTGTCTAAACAAGTTCAAAGGCCATGTGTTTGTGGTTCGTTTGAGAGGTTACCAGAGGGAGATGAGGACCAGCCACAGCTTTCAGGGCTGGCACCTTTAGTGTAGGAGCAATCGCTGGACGTTCGCAATTTTGGTGTTGAGCTCTGACGTGAATTAGCGAGAGGAAGCGATGATACGTCTGGACCTTTGAGTGTCTAAACAAGTTCAGAGGCCAAGTGTTTGTGGTTCGTTTGAGAGGTTACCAGTGGGAGATGAGGACCAGCAAGAGATTTCAGGGCTGGCACCTTTAGTGTAGGAGCAATCGCTGGACGTTCGCAATTTCGGTGTTGAGCTCTGACGTGAATTAGCGAGAGGAAGCGATGATACGTCTGGACCTTTGCGTGTCTAAACAAGTTCAGAGGCCAAGTGTTTGTGGTTCGTTTGAGAGGTTACCAGTGGGAGATGAGGACCAGCCACAGCTTTCAGGGCTGGCAGCTTTAGTGTAGGAGCAATCGCTGGACGTTTGCAATTTCGGTGTTGAGCTCTGACGTGAATTAGCGAGAGGAAGCGATGATACGTCTGGACCTTTGAGTGTCTAAACAAGTTCAGAGGCCAAGTGTTTGTGGTTCGTTTGAGAGGTTACCAGTGGGAGATGAGGACCAGCAACAGCTTTCAGGGCTGGCACCTTTAGTGTAGGAGCAGTCGCTGGACGTTTGCAATTGCGCTGTTGAGCTCTGACGTGAATTAGCGAGAGGAAGCTGTGATACATCTGGACCTTTGAGTGTCTAAACAAGTTCAGAGGCCAAGTGTTTGTGGTTCGTTTGAGAGGTTACCAGTGGGAGATGAGGACCAGCAAGAATTTTCAGGGCTGGCACCTTTAGTGTAGGAGCAATCGCTGGACGTTCGCAATTTCGGTGTTGAGCTCTGACGTGAATTAGCGAGAGGAAGCGATCATACTTCTGGACCTTTGAGTGTCTAAACAAGTTCAGAGGCCAAGTGTTTGTGGTTCGTTTGAGAGGTTACCAGTGGGAGATGAGGACCAGCAAGAGATTTCAGGGCTGGCACCTTTAGGGTAGGAGCAATCGCTGGACGTTCGCAATTTCGGTGTTGAGCTCTGACATGAATTAGCGAGAGGAAGCGATGATACGTCTGGACCTTTGCGTGTCTAAACAAGTTCAGAGGCCAAGTGTTTGTGGTTCGTTTGAGAGGTTACCAGTGGGAGATGAGGACCAGCCACAGCTTTCAGGGCTGGCACCTTTAGTGTAGGAGCAATCGCTGGACGTTCGCAATTTCGGTGTTGAGCTCTGACGTGAATTAGCGAGAGGAAGCGATGATACGTCTGGACCTTTGAGTGTCTAAACAAGTTCAGAGGCCAAGTGTTTGAGAGGTTACCAGTGGGAGATGAGGACCAGCCACAGCTTTCAGGGCTGGCACCTTTAGTGTAGGAGCAATCGCTGGACGTTCGCAATTTCAGTGCTGAGCTCTGACATGAATTAGCGAGAGGAAGCGATGATACGTCTGGACCTTTGAGTGTCTAAACAAGTTCAGAGGCCAAGTGTTTGTGGTTCGTTTGATAGGTTACCAGTGGGAGATGAGGACCAGCAAGAGCTTTCAGGGCTGGCACCTTTCGTGTAGGAGCAATCGCTGGACGTTTGCAATTTCGGTGTTGAGCTCTGACGTGACTTAGCGAGAGGAAGCGATGATACGTCTGGACCTTTGAGTGTCTAAACAAGTTCAGAGGCCAAGTGTTTGTGGTTCGTTTGAGAGGTTACCAGTGGGAGATGAGGACCAGCCACAGCTTTCAGGGCTGGCACCTTTAGGGCAGGAGCAATCGCTGGACGTTCGCAATTTCGGTGTTGAGCTCTGACGTGAATTAGCGAGATGAAGCGATGATACGTCTGGACCTTTGAGTATCTAAACACTTTCAGAGGCCAAGTGTTTGTGGTTCGTTTGAGAGGTTACCAGTGGGAGATGAGGACCAGCAAGAGCTTTCAGGGCTGGCACCTTTAGTGTAGGAGCAATCGCTGGACGTTCGCAATTTTGGTGTTGAGCTCTGACGTGAATTAGCGAGATGAAGCGATGATACGTCTGGACCTTTGAGTGTCTAGACAAGTTCAGAGGCCACGTGTTTGTGGTTCGTTTGAGAGGTTACCAGTGGGAGATGAGGACCAGCAAGAGCTTTCAGGGCTGGCAGCTTTAGTGTAGGAGCAATCGCTGGACGTTTGCAATTTCGGTGTTGAGCTCTGACGTGAATTAGCGAGAGGAAGCGATGATTCGTCTGGACCTTTGCGGGTCTAAACAAGTTCAGAGGCCAAGTGTTTGTGGTTCGTTTGAGAGGTTACCAGTGGGAGATGAGGACCAGCCACAGCTTTCAGGGCTGGCACCTTTAGTGTAGGAGCAATCGCTGGACGTTTGCAATTTTGGTGTTGAGCTCTGACGTGAATTAGCGAGAGGAAGCGATGATACGTCTGGACCTTTGAGTGTCTAAACAAGTTCAAAGGCCATGTGTTTGTGGTTCGTTTGAGAGGTTACCAGAGGGAGATGAGGACCAGCCACAGCTTTCAGGGCTGGCACCTTTAGTGTAGGAGCAATCGCTGGACGTTCGCAATTTTGGTGTTGAGCTCTGACGTGAATTAGCAAGAGGAAGCGATGATACGTCTGGACCTTTGAGTGTCTAAACAAGTTCAGAGGCCAAGTGTTTGTGGTTCGTTTGAGAGGTTACCAGTGGGAGATGAGGACCAGCAAGAGATTTCAGGGCTGGCACCTTTAGTGTAGGAGCAATCGCTGGACGTTCGCAATTTCGGTGTTGAGCTCTGACGTGAATTAGCGAGAGGAAGCGATGATACGTCTGGACCTTTGCGTGTCTAAACAAGTTCAGAGGCCAAGTGTTTGTGGTTCGTTTGAGAGGTTACCAGTGGGAGATGAGGACCAGCCACAGCTTTCAGGGCTGGCAGCTTTAGTGTAGGAGCAATCGCTGGACGTTTGCAATTTCGGTGTTGAGCTCTGACGTGAATTAGCGAGAGGAAGCGATGATACGTCTGGACCTTTGAGTGTCTAAACAAGTTCAGAGGCCAAGTGTTTGTGGTTCGTTTGAGAGGTTACCAGTGGGAGATGAGGACCAGCAACAGCTTTCAGGGCTGGCACCTTTAGTGTAGGAGCAGTCGCTGGACGTTTGCAATTGCGCTGTTGAGCTCTGACGTGAATTAGCGAGAGGAAGCTGTGATACATCTGGACCTTTGAGTGTCTAAACAAGTTCAGAGGCCAAGTGTTTGTGGTTCGTTTGAGAGGTTACCAGTGGGAGATGAGGACCAGCAAGAATTTTCAGGGCTGGCACCTTTAGTGTAGGAGCAATCGCTGGACGTTTGCAATTTCGGTGTTGAGCTCTGACGTGAATTAGCGAGAGGAAGCGATCATACTTCTGGACCTTTGAGTGTCTAAACAAGTTCAGAGGCCAAGTGTTTGTGGTTCGTTTGAGAGGTTACCAGTGGGAGATGAGGACCAGCCACAGCTTTCAGGGCTGGCACCTTTAGGGTAGGAGCAATCGCTGGACGTTCGCAATTTCGGTGTTGAGCTCTGACATGAATTAGCGAGAGGAAGCGATGATACG
Source organism: Gavia stellata (assembly GCF_030936135.1). Taxonomy (NCBI): domain Eukaryota; kingdom Metazoa; phylum Chordata; class Aves; order Gaviiformes; family Gaviidae; genus Gavia; species Gavia stellata. Next base: position 8,531 of record NW_026776618.1, on the reverse strand, counting down.
TCTGGACCTTTGCGTGTCTAAACAAGTTCAGAGGCCAAGTGTTTGTGGTTCGTTTGAGAGGTTACCAGTGGGAGATGAGGACCAGCCACAGCTTTCAGGGCTGGCACCTTTAGTGTAGGAGCAATCGCTGGACGTTCGCAATTTCGGTGTTGAGCTCTGACGTGAATTAGCGAGAGGAAGCGATGATACGTCTGGACCTTTGAGTGTCTAAACAAGTTCAGAGGCCAAGTGTTTGAGAGGTTACCAGTGGGAGATGAGGACCAGCCACAGCTTTCAGGGCTGGCACCTTTAGTGTAGGAGCAATCGCTGGACGTTCGCAATTTCAGTGCTGAGCTCTGACATGAATTAGCGAGAGGAAGCGATGATACGTCTGGACCTTTGAGTGTCTAAACAAGTTCAGAGGCCAAGTGTTTGTGGTTCGTTTGATAGGTTACCAGTGGGAGATGAGGACCAGCAAGAGCTTTCAGGGCTGGCACCTTTAGTGTAGGAGCAATCGCTGGACGTTTGCAATTTCGGTGTTGAGCTCTGACGTGACTTAGCGAGAGGAAGCGATGATACGTCTGGACCTTTGAGTGTCTAAACAAGTTCAGAGGCCAAGTGTTTGTGGTTCGTTTGAGAGGTTACCAGTGGGAGATGAGGACCAGCCACAGCTTTCAGGGCTGGCACCTTTAGGGCAGGAGCAATCGCTGGACGTTCGCAATTTCGGTGTTGAGCTCTGACGTGAATTAGCGAGATGAAGCGATGATACGTCTGGACCTTTGAGTGTCTAAACAAGTTCAGAGGCCAAGTGTTTGTGGTTCGTTTGAGAGGTTACCAGTGGGAGATGAGGACCAGCCACAGCTTTCAGGGCTGGCACCTTTAGTGTAGGAGCAATCGCTGGACGTTCGCAATTTCTGTGTTGAGCTCTGACGTGAATTAGCGAGAGGAAGCGATGATACGTCTGGACCTTTGAGTGTCTAAACAAGTTCAGAGGCCAAGTGTTTGTGGTTCGTTTGAGAGGTTACCAGTGGGAGATGAGGACCAGCCACAGCTTTCAGGGCTGGCACCTTTAGGGTAGGAGCAATCGCTGGACGTTCGCAATTTCGGTGTTGAGCTCTGACGTGAATTAGCGAGAGGAAGCGATGATACTTCTGGACCTTTGCGTGTCTAAACAAGTTCAGAGGCCAAGTGTTTGTGGTTCGTTTGAGAGGTTACCAGTGGGAGATGAGGACCAGCCACAGCTTTCAGGGCTGGCACCTTTAGGGTAGGAGCAATCGCTGGACGTTCGCAATTTCGGTGTTGAGCTCTGACGTGAATTACCGAGAGGAAACAATGAAACGTCTGGACCTTTGAGTATCTAAACACTTTCAGAGGCCAAGTGTTTGTGGTTCGTTTGAGAGGTTACCAGTGGGAGATGAGGACCAGCAAGAGCTTTCAGGGCTGGCACCTTTAGTGTAGGAGCAATCCCTGGACGTTCACAATTTTGGTGTTGAGCTCTGACGTGAATTAGCGAGATGAAGCGATGATACGTCTGGACCTTTGAGTGTCTAAACAAGTTCAGAGGCCACGTGTTTGTGGTTCGTTTGAGAGGTTACCAGTGGGAGATGAGGACCAGCAAGAGCTTTCAGGTCTGGCACCTTTAGTGTAGGAGCAATCGCTGGACGTTCGCAATTTCGGTGTTGAGCTCTGACGTGAATTAGCGAGAGGAAGCGATGATACGTCTGGACCTTTGAGTGTCTAAACAAGTTCAGAGGCCAAGTGCTTGTGGTTCGTTTGAGAGGTTACCAGTGGGAGATGAGGACCAGCCACAGCTTTCAGGGCTGGCACCTTTAGTGTAGGAGCAATCGCTGGACGTTTGCAATTTCGGTGTTGAGCTCTGACGTGAATTAGCGAGAGGAAGCGATGATACGTCTGGACCTTTGAGTGTCTAAACAAGTTCAAAGGCCATGTGTTTGTGGTTCGTTTGAGAGGTTACCAGAGGGAGATGAGGACCAGCCACAGCTTTCAGGGCTGGCACCTTTAGTGTAGGAGCAATCGCTGGACGTTCGCAATTTTGGTGTTGAGCTCTGACGTGAATTAGCGAGAGGAAGCGATGATACGTCTGGACCTTTGAGTGTCTAAACAAGTTCAGAGGCCAAGTGTTTGTGGTTCGTTTGAGAGGTTACCAGTGGGAGATGAGGACCAGCAAGAGATTTCAGGGCTGGCACCTTTAGTGTAGGAGCAATCGCTGGACGTTCACAATTTCGGTGTTGAGCTCTGACTTGAATTAGCAAGAGGAAGCGATCATACTTCTGGACATTTGAGTGTCTAAACAAGTTCAGAGGCCAAGTGTTTGTGGTTCGTTTGAGAGGTTACCAGTGGGAGGTGAGGACCAGCAAGGGCTTTCAGGGCTGGCACCTTTAGTGTAGGAGCAATCGCTGGACGTTCGCAATTTCGGTGTTGAGCTCTGACGTGAATTAGCGAGAGGAAGCGATGATACGTCTGGACCTTTGCGTGTCTAAACAAGTTCAGAGGCCAAGTGTTTGTGGTTCGTTTGAGAGGTTACCAGTGGGAGATGAGGACCAGCAACAGCTTTCAGGGCTGGGCAGCTTTAGTGTAGGAGCAATCGCTGGACGTTTGCAATTGCGGTGTTGAGCTCTGACGTGAATTAGCGAGAGGAAGCTGTGATACATCTGGACCTTTGAGTGTCTAAACAAGTTCAGAGGCCAAGTGTTTGTGGTTCGTTTGAGAGGTTACCAGTGGGAGATGAGGACCAGCAAGAATTTTCAGGGCTGGCACCTTTAGTGTAGGAGCAATCGCTGGACGTTCGCAATTTCGGTGTTGAGCTCTGACGTGAATTAGCGAGAGGAAGCGATCATACTTCTGGACCTTTGAGTGTCTAAACAAGTTCAGAGGCCAAGTGTTTGTGGTTCGTTTGAGAGGTTACCAGTGGGAGATGAGGACCAGCCTCAGCTTTCAGGGCTGGCACCTTTAGGGTAGGAGCAATCGCTGGACGTTCGCAATTTCGGTGTTGAGCTCTGACATGAATTAGCGAGAGGAAGCGATGATACGTCTGGACCTTTGCGTGTCTAAACAAGTTCAGAGGCCAAGTGTTTGTGGTTCGTTTGAGAGGTTACCAGTGGGAGATGAGGACCAGCCACAGCTTTCAGGGCTGGCACCTTTAGTGTAGGAGCAATCGCTGGACGTTCGCAATTTCGGTGTTGAGCTCTGACGTGAATTAGCGAGAGGAAGCGATGATACGTCTGGACCTTTGAGTGTCTAAACAAGTTCAGAGGCCAAGTGTTTGAGAGGTTACCAGTGGGAGATGAGGACCAGCCACAGCTTTCAGGACTGGCACCTTTAGGGTAGGAGCAATCGCTGGACGTTCGCATTTCGGTGTTGAGCTCTGACATGAATTAGCGAGAGGAAGCGATGATACGTCTGGACCTTTGAGTGTCTAAACAAGTTCAGAGGCCAAGTGTTTGTGGTTCGTTTGAGAGGTTACCAGTGGGAGATGAGGACCAGCCACAGCTTTCAGGGCTGGCACCTTTAGTGTAGGAGCAATCGCTGGACGTTCGCAATTTCAGTGCTGAGCTCTGACATGAATTAGCGAGAGGAAGCGATGATACGTCTGGACCTTTGAGTGTCTAAACAAGGTCAGAGGCCAAGTGTTTGTGGTTCGTTTGAGAGGTTACCAGTGGGAGATGAGGACCAGCCACAGCTTTCAGGGCTGGCACCTTTAGTGTAGGAGCAATCGCTGGACGTTCGCAAATTTCAGTGTTGAGCTCTGACGTGAATTAGCGAGAGGAAGCGATGATACGTCTGGACCTTTGAGTGTCTAAACAAGTTCAGAGGCCAAGTGTTTGTGATTCGTTTGAGAGGTTACCAGAGGGAGATGAGGACCAGGAAGAATTTTCAGGGCTGGCACCTTTAGTGTAGGAGCAATCGCTGGACGTTCGCAATTTCGGTGTTGAGCTCTGACGTGAATTAGCGAGACGAAGCGATGATACGTCTGGACCTTTGAGTGTCTAAACAAGTTCAGAGGCCAAGTGTTTGTGGTTCGTTTTGAGAGGTTACCAGTGGGAGATGAGGACCAGCCACAGCTTTCAGGGCTGGCACCTTTAGGGTAGGAGCAATCGCTGGACGTTCGCAATTTCGGTGTTGAGCTCTGACATGAATTAGCGAGAGGAAGCGATGATACGTCTGGACCTTTGAGTGTCTAAACAAGTTCAGAGGCCAAGTGTTTGTGGTTCGTTTGAGAGGTTACCAGTGGGAGATGAGGACCAGCAAGAGCTTTCAGGGCTGGCCCCTTTAGGGTAGGAGCAATCGCTGGACGTTCGCAATTTTGGTGTTGAGCTCTGACATGAATTAGCGAGAGGAAGCGATGATACGTCTGGACCTTTGAGTGTCTAAACAAGTTCAGAGGCCAAGTGTTTGTGGTTCGTTTGAGAGGTTACCAGTGGGAGATGAGGACCAGCCACAGCTTTCAGGGCTGGCACCTTTAGGGCAGGAGCAATCGCTGGACGTTCGCAATTTCGGTGTTGAGCTCTGACGTGAATTAGCGAGATGAAGCGATGATACGTCTGGACCTTTGAGTGTCTAAACAAGTTCAGAGGCCAAGTGTTTGTGGTTCGTTTGAGAGGTTACCAGTGGGAGATGAGGACCAGCCACAGCTTTCAGGGCTGGCACCTTTAGGGTAGGAGCAATCGCTGGACGTTCGCAATTTCTGTGTTGAGCTCTGACGTGAATTAGCGAGAGGAAGCGATCATACGTCTGGACCTTTGAGTGTCTAAACAAGTTCAGAGGCCAAGTGTTTGTGGTTCGTTTGAGAGGTTACCAGTGGGAGATGAGGACCAGCCACAGCTTTCAGGGCTGGCACCTTTAGGGCAGGAGCAATCGCTGGACGTTCGCAATTTCGGTGTTGAGCTCTGACGTGAATTAGCGAGATGAAGCGATGATACGTCTGGACCTTTGAGTGTCTAAACAAGTTCAGAGGCCAAGTGTTTGTGGTTCGTTTGAGAGGTTACCAGTGGGAGATGAGGACCAGCCACAGCTTTCAGGGCTGGCACCTTTAGGGTAGGAGCAATCGCTGGACGTTCGCAATTTCTGTGTTGAGCTCTGACGTGAATTAGCGAGAGGAAGCGATCATACGTCTGGACCTTTGCGTGTCTAAACAAGTTCAGAGGCCAAGTGTTTGTGGTTCGTTTGAGAGGTTACCAGTGGGAGATGAGGACCAGGAAGAACTTTCAGGGCTGGCACCTTTAGTGTAGGAGCAATCGCTGGACGTTCGCAATTTCGGTGTTGAGCTCTGACGTGAATTAGCGAGAGGAAACAATGATACGTCTGGACCTTTGAGTATCTAAACACTTTCAGAGGCCAAGTGTTTGTGGTTCGTTTGAGAGGTTACCAGTGGGAGATGAGGACCAGCAAGAGCTTTCAGGGCTGGCACCTTTAGTGTAGGAGCAATCCCTGGACGTTCGCAATTTCGGTGTTGAGCTCTGACGTGAATTAGCGAGATGAAGCGATGATACGTCTGGACCTTTGAGTGTCTAAACAAGTTCAGAGGCCACGTGTTTGTGGTTCGTTTGAGAGGTTACCAGTGGGAGATGAGGACCAGCAAGAGCTTTCAGGTCTGGCACCTTTAGTGTAGGAGCAATCGCTGGACGTTCGCAAATTTCGGTGTTGAGCTCTGACGTGAATTAGCGAGAGGAAGCGATGATACGTCTGGACCTTTGCGGGTCTAAACAAGTTCAGAGGCCAAGTGTTTGTGGTTCGTTTGAGAGGTTACCAGTGGGAGATGAGGACCAGCCACAGCTTTCAGGGCTGGCACCTTTAGTGTAGGAGCAATCGCTGGACGTTTGCAATTTCGGTGTTGAGCTCTGACGTGAATTAGCGAGAGGAAGCGATGATACGTCTGGACCTTTGAGTGTCTAAACAAGTTCAAAGGCCATGTGTTTGTGGTTCGTTTGAGAGGTTACCAGAGGGAGATGAGGACCAGCCACAGCTTTCAGGGCTGGCACCTTTAGTGTAGGAGCAATCGCTGGACGTTCGCAATTTTGGTGTTGAGCTCTGACGTGAATTAGCGAGAGGAAGCGATGATACGTCTGGACCTTTGAGTGTCTAAACAAGTTCAGAGGCCAAGTGTTTGTGGTTCGTTTGAGAGGTTACCAGTGGGAGATGAGGACCAGCAAGAGATTTCAGGGCTGGCACCTTTAGTGTAGGAGCAATCGCTGGACGTTCACAATTTCGGTGTTGAGCTCTGACTTGAATTAGCAAGAGGAAGCGATCATACTTCTGGACATTTGGGTGTCTAAACAAGTTCAGAGGCCAAGTGTTTGTGGTTCGTTTGAGAGGTTACCAGTGGGAGGTGAGGACCAGCAAGGGCTTTCAGGGCTGGCACCTTTAGTGTAGGAGCAATCGCTGGACGTTCGCAATTTCGGTGTTGAGCTCTGACGTGAATTAGCGAGAGGAAGCGATGATACGTCTGGACCTTTGCGTGTCTAAACAAGTTCAGAGGCCAAGTGTTTGTGGTTCGTTTGAGAGGTTACCAGTGGGAGATGAGGACCAGCAACAGCTTTCAGGGCTGGCAGCTTTAGTGTAGGAGCAATCGCTGGACGTTTGCAATTGCGGTGTTGAGCTCTGACGTGAATTAGCGAGAGGAAGCTGTGATACATCTGGACCTTTGAGTGTCTAAACAAGTTCAGAGGCCAAGTGTTTGTGGTTCGTTTGAGAGGTTACCAGTGGGAGATGAGGACCAGCAAGAATTTTCAGGGCTGGCACCTTTAGTGTAGGAGCAATCGCTGGACGTTCGCAATTTCGGTGTTGAGCTCTGACGTGAATTAGCGAGAGGAAGCGATGATACGTCTGGACCTTTGAGTGTCTAAACAAGTTCAGAGGCCAAGTGTTTGTGGTTCGTTTGAGAGGTTACCAGTGGGAGATGAGGACCAGCCACAGCTTTCAGGGCTGGCACCTTTAGGGTAGGAGCAATCGCTGGACGTTCGCAATTTCGGTGTTGAGCTCTGACATGAATTAGCGAGAGGAAGCGATGATACGTCTGGACCTTTGCGTGTCTAAACAAGTTCAGAGGCCAAGTGTTTGTGGTTCGTTTGAGAGGTTACCAGTGGGAGATGAGGACCAGCCACAGCTTTCAGGGCTGGCACCTTTAGTGTAGGAGCAATCGCTGGACGTTCGCAATTTCGGTGTTGAGCTCTGACGTGAATTAGCGAGAGGAAGCGATGATACTTCTGGACCTTTGAGTGTCTAAACAAGTTCAGAGGCCAAGTGTTTGAGAGGTACCAGTGGGAGATGAGGACCAGCCACAGCTTTCAGGACTGGCACCTTTAGGGTAGGAGCAATCGCTGGACGTTCGCAATTTCGGGTGTTGAGCTCTGACATGAATTAGCGAGAGGAAGCGATGATACGTCTGGACCTTTGAGTGTCTAAACAAGTTCAGAGGCCAAGTGTTTGTGGTTCGTTTGAGAGGTTACCAGTGGGAGATGAGGACCAGCCACAGCTTTCAGGGCTGGCACCTTTAGTGTAGGAGCAATCGCTGGACGTTCGCAATTTCAGTGCTGAGCTCTGACATGAATTAGCGAGAGGAAGCGATGATACGTCTGGACCTTTGCGTGTCTAAACAAGTTCAGAGGCCAAGTGTTTGTGGTTCGTTTGAGAGGTTACCAGTGGGAGATGAGGACCAGCCACAGCTTTCAGGGCTGGCACCTTTAGTGTAGGAGCAATCGCTGGACGTTCGCAATTTCAGTGTTGAGCTCTGACGTGAATTAGCGAGAGGAAGCGATGATACGTCTGGACCTTTGAGTGTCTAAACAAGTTCAGAGGCCAAGTGTTTGTGATTCGTTTGAGAGGTTACCAGAGGGAGATGAGGACCAGGAAGAATTTTCAGGGCTGGCACCTTTAGTGTAGGAGCAATCGCTGGACGTTCGCAATTTCGGTGTTGAGCTCTGACGTGAATTAGCGAGACGAAGCGATGATACGTCTGGACCTTTGAGTGTCTAAACAAGTTCAGAGGCCAAGTGTTTGTGGTTCGTTTGAGAGGTTACCAGTGGGAGATGAGGACCAGCCACAGCTTTCAGGGCTGGCACCTTTAGTGTAGGAGCAATCGCTGGACGTTCGCAATTTTGGTGTTGAGCTCTGACATGAATTAGCGAGAGGAAGCGATGATACGTCTGGACCTTTGAGTGTCTAAACAAGTTCAGAGGCCAAGTGTTTGTGGTTCGTTTGAGAGGTTACCAGTGGAGATGAGGACCAGCAAGAGCTTTCAGGGCTGGCCCCTTTAGGGTAGGAGCAATCGCTGGACGTTCGCAATTTTGGTGTTGAGCTCTGACATGAATTAGCGAGAGGAAGCGATGATACGTCTGGACCTTTGAGTGTCTAAACAAGTTCAGAGGCCAAGTGTTTGTGGTTCGTTTGAGAGGTTACCAGTGGGAGATGAGGACCAGCCACAGCTTTCAGGGCTGGCACCTTTAGGGCAGGAGCAATCGCTGGACGTTCGCAATTTCGGTGTTGAGCTCTGACGTGAATTAGCGAGATGAAGCGATGATACGTCTGGACCTTTA